>NC_143129.1:14363257-14663636 GCF_059928025.1 Delphinapterus leucas
CAACTCTGCTCAGCTCCGTTTGTCTCTGGGCTACAGGTCTTCTCTTTCCAGAACACAGGGTGAAGGGCCGGCTATGTTTGAGACATGCTGTTCTTAATGCCCAGAGAAAGAAGATAGAGCCAAACACACGATGGCTCTTGAAGCTTCTGCCAGAACGTGGTATAATTTGAATCTCATTGGTCAAAGCAAGTAGCGTTGCCAAGCTCAGTGTCAATGGAGAAGGAAGGTATATTCCTTCTACAGTGGCGGACACTGCAAAGTATATGGAATTGGTGATAATGTCTAATCTCTCAGAGGGAAATGTGGCTTAAATCATTAGGGACAAAATATGGTCTGCCAGAGAAGGTAAGCAGCAAACTTTTGATCTCCGCTTAGTTAGTTTAGTTCCCTGTGGCACACTAATTAGTTGTCCCCTGCACCATGTCTCGTTTCCTCCCTGGCACAGCTGGGTTGCCTTTCCCAGGCTCCCCTTAGAGGTAAGGGAGCCACATGACTGAGTTCTGGTGGATAAAATACAAGTGCGATGGTGGAAACCACAGGTAGGCACGGCCTACAAAACGCTTCCACCTAGACCCCTCCATTCTCTTTCCTCCAAGGACCTAGAGCGGTGAGAGCCACACATGGAAGCAACCACAGTCTCTGAGTCACTGCTTGGAGGAAAGCTGCCCAGAGAGCCCACACCAGACCACCGTGTGGGTGAGAAATTAATTTTCATTGTGTTCAATCACTAATATTTTTGTTGTTTTTCTCAGGTGTTAGCCTCTTCTGGCTAACTCAGAGAAGAAACCCGAAAACCTCCTCACTTTTTCTTTCCATTTCCACATCTTTTTTAAGGAACTGACATTTTATCTGTCTGTGAGCTATCCTAAATTACATTTTTTTTCTTTATTCATTCTGTTTACGTTAGTAGACAACCCAGAGAAGGGATTGTCAGACTGAGAGAGAATGTTTACCGCATATTCAGGCAACTCCTAGGATCAAGTACATCCATGTGCTATCATGATTCCATCCAGAATGACACTAATGCCTCTTTCCAGTGTAGACAGGAAACCACTTCCTCCCTACCTTAAAATCTTTTTATAACTTTAAAAAATTTTTAATTTTATATTGGAGTATAGTTGATTTACAATGTTGTACGAGTTTCAGTTGTACAGCAAAGTGATTCAGTTATCCATATGCATGTATCTATTCTTTTTCAGATTCTTTTCCCATTTAGGTTATTACAGAATACTGAGTAGAGTTCCCTGTGCTATACAGTAGGTCCTTGTTGATTATCTATTTTATATATAGTAGTGTGTATATGTTAATCCCAAACTCCTACCTTAAAATCTTGTTCATTAAAGAACTAAGCTAGATTCCCAGGCCAGGGTCTATTCCAGAAATTGATTTCTCACCTCATAAGTAGGAAGGAGCAGGCCAGGACACCATCACAAACTGTCTCAGGAAGCAAGAGTTCACACTCCTTGTCACCCCTCTCGCACCAACTAGTTGCACACTTTTGGTTCAGCAATAAATGAAGGGTGACTGAAACACGTATCTCAATCCGTCCTCATAAAAACCCCTGAGGTAGTATGATTAACATCAGAGCAGCTACCATAATATACATCTCACAGCTTATTATGAGAATCAAATGAGTTGATATTTGTAAAGCACTTAGAATATAGGCAAGAATACATTAAGTGCTATAATAAGCAGCAATTTAATTTTTAAAAATTATCTCCATTTTCAAATTAGGGAATCTGAAGCTCAGATAAACTATTTTTTAAGATCATGTGGCTAATGACTCATACAAGCAGAACTCAAGTTGGGGTCTTTTAACTCTTTCAACTCAATATTCTATATCTGTGTCAAGCATGTACAGAAATACCTAAAACCAGACTTACAAGCCAAGGTGCTGTTGATTCAGGAACAATACTATTATCTTCCCACTTACTAAAGTCCATCTAGCACCAGGTACACCCAAAACTCCAACCACTACCACAAGACTGAAACTGTTGTCAACTCTAGAGCTCAGCAGATTTAGTTGTATTTGTATGGAGATGAAGACTGACTCACTCTGATGCCATCAAACATACTGTCCTAAAGGATCTCCCTGGGTGAAGCTAGGGAGGCCTCAATGAACCATGTAATGAAATGAAACCCATTGGAAGAAAGTATTTAAAACAAAATATCAACCTTGGCTCTCCTCCACAGATAGCAGGTTAATGAGGTTACCTGCAGAGAGAAGGAGCCCAGTCTTCATGCCTCCTGTTACTGGAGTTCTCTTCTGGGGAATTTCGGCTTTGTCTCTTGAGGCTCATAGCATGTTTCAAAATGACAAGGTATATTCATTTTTTTTTAATATAACGCTTCTCTTTCCCAAGTGTTTTCCGTGGAGAATAATAAACTTCCTATTGGAAACTGAGACTTGGTGGGAGGCTTCTCAATCCGCTGGGAAGGGAACTATACTATGGTAGTAGGTACCAGAGCAGAGCAAAAAGTTCCATCTCCTGAGCCCAGGGATCAACAGAAATCAACACTTGCCTAAAGGAAATCAGGTAATTACCCTAACGAAAAAGCAAGAAAGAAATTCACTCTGGCTTTTTTTTCAGTCTCCTTTTGTTAAATAGCCTTAGGAATCTGTACTGGTGGCAGATCTGCTTACCATCTTTCTACCAAATAAAAGAAAAGCAATTCTTACTTATCCAACCTCATCGCTACCCATTTATCTCTTCACCCACAAACTTCCTCGCACAGGCTCCGGATGCGCAGGCTCAGCGGCCATGGCTCACGGGCCCAGCCGCTCCACGGAACATGGGATCTTCCCGGACCGGGGCACGAACCCGTGTCCCCTGCATCAGCAGGCGGACTCTCAACCACTGCGCCACCAGGGAAGCCCCTCTCTGGTCTCTTATACATACAGTTTTACCTGCCCAGGGAGTCTCTTTCCCTTTTTTGTCACCTGAAAACTTCTACTCCACCTTTCGGTTTTGGCTTAAGCCTCGTCCCCATTACCCACAACATCCACACCCAGATGATATCTTGGTAACTTGGTCAACAATTTCTCCTCCCTCTAAACTCCCAAAAGACAGAGCAGTATCTATCCTTCTTGTTATCTGCAAAGGACCCTTTAAAAAATATTTACAGAATGGATTAAAAGTTAGGTAGTCAATGGGATAGTAAATTCAAAAAAATGCTTAAAACATGAATGTTAAGCCATGCCATTTAAACTTAGGGTTAATGAATTACAAAAGAGAGTTCCAAAATAATAAAGTTGTTTGGAAATGGTTACTACATTCAACTGCATCTTGGCAATTTGAAGAGCTCACTCTAAAAATCTGGGAATCAAAAGAGCTTATAAAAGACCTAAGAAAGGAAGAAAGGAAAAAAAAAAGATGATGTGCCTGGTTTTCTATTAATATGTGATTTTTAAAAATTCTGCCACATTTTTTAAGCTCTGATAATAACGGCATGTGTGTAGGGGAAACTGTGCTGTTTTTACAAGTCTTTACTTTCTGGTTAACAGTGTTCGAGATGCTAAAGTCATACTCATACTATATTTAAATCCATGGGCAGTAATTTGGCCTGGTTTCCTATTGTGGTTTTATACATCCAGGACAATCAATTACAAAATACAATAAAAAATCTGATAAGAATGCAAGAAACAACCTTTCAAGACAATGTCTAGGCCACATATGATTTGTTTCCTGAAATTGAGGTCCTAAGTGCCAATTCTGTTTTTGACCTTGCATTCATTCGAGGTTTTATGTCTGTACTTGCAATGAGTTGCCCAGCCTAGGTCTTGGTCTCTTCTGTGGCATGTCATTATCTCTTTCTTGTTTCTCTTCTGTTGTTTCAGTCTGTGATTTGCTAGGACTTGTTCTTTTAAACCATTCTGTTGTTATCTGACACAGATAGCTTTTTTCCTAGGTATTTTCTCTCCACAATGCTACTTCCCACCAACCAGGGAATGTGTCACCTGAAATACATGGGCATGTTTTCTCCTCTGATATGGAAAAGAAGAATAGGTACAGCCTGATCCACTAAATCAAATTCAGAAAAAAATCTTTACCTAAAAAAGAAAAGTATGAAAATGTTCTGTAAATTACCAGTAGGTTTTCTAAATTAGTAAATGGAGAGACTGTTTCTAAGTACAGTGAAATTACACCCCATTTGTCCACAATGGCAGGGAATGGGACACTCCTGTTTTAATGATCTACTTTTTATTTATATATATTTATATATGTATAAAATTGTTATAAATACTAAATGGGTTAAAAGTTTTATATTAATAGGACTATTTTTTAAAACATAATTTTTCAAAACAGGACTGAACATCAGTTGATCTGTCCCTGTGATCAAGAAGTCATTCAAGTATCCTGAATTCTCTCAGGTAATTATTATGAACATTAATAGTCCTTACACTAAAATATGCAGTGTATTATTTTAATTGGGGCTTTCTGCTTTTGGAGACCTGAACAAATAGGAGTTGACTGAAATATAATCCAGACCGTATCACTTTCTATCCAGATGACACTGCAATAGCTTCCTAATCGATTTACCCAACTTCAGTCTTTCTCTTCACTCTGACTTACCTTTTTTTTTTTTTTCCGGTACGCGGGCCTCTCACTGTTGTGGCCTCTCCCATTGCGGAGCACAGGCTCTGGACGCCCAGGCTCAGTGGCCATGGCTCATGGGCCCAGCCGCTCCACGGCATGTGGGATCTTCCTGGACCGGGGCACGAACCCGTGTTCCCTGCATCGGCAGGCGGACTCCCAACCACTGCGCCACCAGGGAAGCCCTGACTTACCTTCTTTAAATACTTTTATCACGTTATATCCTGAGTCCAAAACTTCCAGTGGTCCCCCAGTTTATAACAGGTCCTATCTATTTTGTTTAGTTTTCAAGACCTTCCAAGATTGAGTCCCCAGCTTCCCAGCCTTAATTCCTGATCCACCCCAAATCATAGTTTAGTTTATCATATCATAGGTATATGTTTTCTAATATTACTCACTGTGATTTCATGTAAACTAAATAAACTCCAAACCAGCTTCCTTCTATCTACATTATTAGTTCTTAAAAACAAAGACGTCACACATTTATTCCCTTCAGGGCACCAAATACATTAATGAATGGCAAAAAAAGAAGGGAAAACTACTTTCCTTCATGGAATAGATGCCAGACACAGTTCTAGGCCTTTGGAGGCCCATGAAATATTCAAACATATAAAGCGTCCAGCACAGTTCTATGCACAGTAAGGGCTCAATACACGTTCATTATTATTACTTTGTTATTTAATCCTTCCAACAAACTTTAAGGAAACACAGATGAGGGAAGTGGAGGTCTAAAAGAGTACGTGACTGTCCACACCAGAAGGAATAGTGGAATATCGCACCAGATGGCTTTCCCCATCAAGTGACAGACACACCACTCAAAGGAGTTTAAATAAAAAGGGACTTTACTACTTCAAGTAACAAAGAGTTCAGAAGTGTGATGACTCCAGGACTGGTTAATTCTGGGGCTCAGTGATGCCACCCGGGATGAGGTACTGTCATCTTTCTACCCTGTCTTTCTCAGTGGGTTAGCTTAGTTCTCAGCCTACTTGCTCCCATAAATCAAATATACCCATAAATATACCCAACCCAAGCTCCAGACACAGTAACATTCAAAAAAACACGGACTTCTCAGCAGTGAAAAAGCCTTCCCCAGAAATTCCCCAGCAGCCTTCCACTACTGTTTCATTGGCCAATGCCTTAAGTAACTGCAAGGAAAATGGGGTCAATCTTGATTGTCATAAGCCCCAAAGTAGCCAACACTCTCAGCGGTGGGGACTGAGCAAACTTCCTCTAAATGTGTGGAGAAGGGGAAATACATGAACAAAATCAGGGCTCTGTTAAGAAAGAGGTAGAAAAGAAGAGTGAATTGATGATGGGGAGAAAAATCAGCACGACTTGCGGTGGCTATGTTGCCTCAAAATAGCAAATATTAAGTTAATATTAATTGACCTATTGAACACATCAATATCTATGGTTATTACGATGAAAGAGAGAGAAAAAAGAGGGGGAGAGAAGGAAAGGGGGGAGAAGGAAAGGGGAAAGGAGAGATGGAAGGAGGGAAGGTGCAGGGAAGGGGGCAAAAACTGAGGGAAGCAAGGAAAGAGACAAGGAAGAGAAAGCCCAACTGAAGGTTCATTTTGGGTCGTGTTAACTGTTGTGTGTGCCACTCCCACAGGCTATGAAAGTAGTTTCTGAAAAATCAGAGCCCTGCAGGAGTGTCTGTGTATACTAGACAGGCTTTTATGGCTAAAAGTGATTTGAATGCCAATAGGGAGCTGACAGTAGCCACGTTCAAGAGAGCAGACCATCAGAAGCTAATGAGGCTGTCAGGTCTGGGAGCTAACCAAGGCAAAGACACATCATAATGATTCAGCAGGAGGACGTAACTAATCAAACAAGGCTTCCCTAACAGCAAAGCTACAAATGAGGAGGAAACTGAACTAGTTTCTTTCTTAAAAGAAAAAGAGAAAGTTATCTTTTGCACCTAGAGAGAAAAGATGATTTCCTTAGAGAAGGATAGCAAATAGGGAATGGGAGCTGCTTGATTTAATTAATTAATTAATTAATTAGTTTTCTGCAGTGTGCTAGAAATCCAAGCTGTAAGAGAAGCAAAAACAGGTTAATTTAAACAGTAATTCTCGCTGAATTTAGGACAATTTTACAAATTAGAGCTTACATAGCTGTGTAGGCTTGTGATTCAAGGGTTATCAAAGGTGGACATGAAATCCAAGAACAATCTGAGCCTTCTCCATAGAAGACACTGCCCGCATGTTGAACTGGGCCTTCCTCTTTCTAAACATTATTCTGGATTTTTAGAACATGTATAACCTGACTTGTATTGTAAAAGCAAAAATGTGTCTGTGATGCTATCTTCTGCATTTAGGGTCAAATGTGGGGACTTCTGCGTTTAGGGTCAAATGTGGGAAACTGAAGGCCAGGGCACCATCTAAAGGCACCACATAGGAGAGTGGCATGGACATATATACACTAGCAAATGTAAAACCGATAGCTGGTGGGAAGCAGCCTCATAGCACAGGGAGATCACCTCGGTGCTTTGTGACCACCTAGAGGGGTGGGATAGGGAGGGTGGGAGGGAGACGCAAAAGGAGGAGATTCACTTTTTATACACATAGCTGATTCACTTTGTTATAAAGCAGAAACTAACACACCACTGTAAAGCAATTATACTCCAATAAAGATGTTAAAAAATAAATAAATAAATAAAGGCACCACATAGGACATGGACCACAACGGGGGCGGGGACAGGTCTCTTGAACAGAAATCCCACTTATTAGCTGCACCACACTATGTGCTTCCTAACCCCTCTGTTTCCATCCTTTCCTCTGTAAAATTGAGATAATAATACTAACTAACCTTTAGGATTTAGAGGAGAATTATATAAGATTTAAAACCCATAGTGTGTGATGCACAGTGCCCACTGTTAAGTATACTTGGATTAATAATTATAAATCAGTCATGAGCTTCCAAGACAATAAGGTTTTCTTCTGAGAATGTTGATTCCTCTCTTCAGAGAGAGGTGTAATGAGAGAGTAATAAGCTCTTCCCAGCCCCTGGATGTTAAATAGGTCAGGATGGCCAATTCCCAGCCCTTCTAATAAAATGACAGGACAGCTGAGAGACCCGGAGGTCATCAGACAAAAATGGGTCTGTAGACGAACACTGCGTTATCTGCTCCTTGGGAGACCTGCGGGCATCACAGCATCCTGGACAGTGTTCAGTGGAAGCAGAGATGAGCAGATTTACTTGGGATCTTCATGTTCCCTTGCAGCTGCAAATGGCTTCAAACCCAATTGGCAATTGAACACCCCAGGCAATTTGCATCTCTAGAGAGCAATTTATGGTTAAGTTTCTGCTGAACATTTTTAAGACAATACCTAATGCATCCATCAAGGAACAGCTCTTTTAAAGAAGTTGCTCACCACTTCTAGCATTTCATTAAAGAAGTAAGCTCATGTTTTCATTATTTGCCAAGCCATCTCTTTTGATTTAAAGGAGGAACCTAGTACACTAAGTTTCCTATGGTTCTGGAAAACAGATTTCCTCAAGAAGACACAATGGTGTAGATGAAACATGGCAATCCTTCCTGATGTGATCTGAATTCAGGCACCAGGCCATTTAGTGATACCCCCAAATGCATGCCCACAAGTACCTCCTCTGCCCCAGTGGGGAAAGCCCAGGACCTAAAGTAAACTGAGTTTCTAGGCAGAAACCTAGGAACCCCACAGGTCCTGAAGATGAATAATTATCCACCAAGAATATCACAGGATGACTGTAAGTAATGTTAGCAATTATGGGTTTTGGAAACATGGCAACATCTAATGACCGACTGTGTCTACACAGGGCTAATGTATTGAATCAGTGCTGCCACTTAAAGTTCGTAAATTTGAGGCAAATTTTTCAGTTAACGCCATTCACTGCCCATAGAAAATTTTAATTCACATTTTAATCCTCCATCTCTAATCATTAACTAGTCCATGAACTAGTATTTTCATTAAAGCCTTTAGTAAAATGTGTCCTAGTCAGCTCAGGCTGCCATAACAAAGTCCCATGGACTGGGAGGGGCTCAAACAATAAATATTTATTTCTCATGGTTCTAGAGGCTGACGTCTGAGATCAGGAAGCCAGTGTCGTCAGGTTCTGGCGAGAGCTCTCTTCCTGACTTGTGGCTGGCCACCTTCTTGCTGCGTCTTCACACAGAAGGGAGAGAATGAGAGATCTCCCCCTTCTTATGAGGCTGCTCATCCCCTCACGAGGGCCTCACTGCCACGACCTAATCTAACCCTAATTATCTCCCAAAAGCCTATCTCCTAATACCATCCAATTGGGGGTTAGGGCTTCAACATATGAATTTGGTGGGGGGGGCGCGTTCAGTCCATAAAGAATGTATATGTCAACCTTAGCCTAAAAAACAAAAATAATTTTTGAGTCACATTTTTGAATGCTCCCACCCCTGCTTTTGTGTCCAGGTATTTGCATATAAATGTTACTAAACAATCCCAGAGGGAGAGGGAAAGAATCGTAATCGCATTCACTCAATGTGTTTGTTTTTATTAAGCAATGAAGGCATGAATATGAATACGTGTTTCCTACCACTATTTTAGAAGGTAACCAGGATTTTCTATCTATGTGCAGTTTCCTACTTCTGCTACACTTATCTTGCTGGGAATCACATAATAACTTTTTATTGAAGTAAAACCTAAATAGAGAAAATTATACCCATCCTAAGTATAGAGATTAATGGATTTTCACAAACAAAACCCACTCACAGAACCAGAGCACAGATCAATGAAATAAAACAGCAGCACAAAAGAACCCACTCTGCACCTCCACCCTTCCAGCTCCCACATTCCTTCTCACGCTTCCTCTCAAGAGTACCTTGTATCCCCAAGTCCAACACCACTAATTAATTTTGCCAATTTTCGCATTTGATTAAAAGGTATCCTATACTATTTACCTTTTGGTACCCTCAATATTACATTTCTGAGATACAGTAACGTGGTCGTGTGCTGCAATAGCTGTTGTCAGCACTGAAGATTTCATTGTATGAATATATTAAAAATGAATGATCCATTGTAGTGTTCATAGGCAGCTGGGTGACTTCCAGTTTGAACAGTGCTGCTAGAAACATTATAATGCCTGGCTTTTGGTGAACACACACACACTTAAGTATACAATTATAAGGAAAACCACTGGTCACAGGGTATGCATATGGTCAGCTGTAGGAGAGGGTGCCAGTTTTCCAGTGTGATTAGAGCAATTTACAACAGTGTATGATGATTCTTCCCCATCCTTGCTAAGACTTGGTATATTCTTTCTTCCCCATTCTACCGAATGTGGAGTATTATCTCCATGCCATTTTAATCTGCACTTTCCTAATGACTAATGAAGTTGTGTGCCCTTTCATGTATTTGTTGGCCATTTGGTTATGTTTTTTTTTTTTTTTTTACAGTGGTTGAAGATTTTTGCCCATTTTTCTCTTGGGCTTACAGCATTTTTCTTATTGATTTCTAGGAGTATTTTATATATTCTGGATAAGAATCCTTTGTCAGTTATATGTGTTACAAATACCTCCTCCTACTCTGTGGCTTCCCCCCGCAACACTCTTTTACAAGTGTCTTTTGTTGAAAATAAGTGTTAAATTTTAATGTAGTCCAATTTATTTTTTCTTCATAGGTCTTTTTTTTGCACACTAGTTAAGAATGTTTGCTAATGACAAGATCGTGAAGATATTTACCGAAGTCTTCTTCTTACAGCTCTCTTGTTTTACCTTACACATTTAGAGTCACAATCTATCTGGAATTGATTTTCATGTCTGGTTAAAATACTGTTTCACATGGATATTTGGATGATGTAGCACCGTTTGTTGAGAAGACCATCCTTTCCCTCACCACACACCAGTGCCATCTTTTCATAAATCAAATCCGCCTTCTTGGGGGTCTGTTTCTAAATTTTCTACTCTGCTACATTCATTTACATATCTTTAACAATACTATACTATCCTAATTACTATAGGTTTACAATGTCTCAATACCTGGTCAATATTCCAGCTTCACTCTTCTTTTAAAGATTGCCTTGTCTATTGTTGTGCTCTGAATTTTCATACAATTGTAAAATTAGCTTATTAAGTGTTCACACAAACACACACAAGTCCTATAGGGATTTTTACTATGATGGCATAATTTATAGATCAAGTCGTGGAGAACTGGCACATTTACATTACTTGGTCTTCCAATCTTTGAACACAGCATTTCTTGCAATCTGCCTAAATCTTCTTTAGTTTTTCTCATGTTTTGTAGCTTCATTTTCATTAGTTTTGTTTCTAGGTATTTGAATTGTTTATGTTAATGTAAACGATATCTCTTTAAAAAACCTTTCCATTTGCAATTTTTTTACTGACATGGAAGCAGAATTAATTTTATGTTATTAATCTAATTTCTAGCAATTTTGCTAAATCCATCTATTATTCCCATGACTTTATAGATTCTTTCAAACTTTCTATACATGTCACCACATCACCTGTGAATAATGAAGATTTTATTTCTTTACCTCTAAACTTCTGAACTTCAAGAAAGCAGAATCATGATCTTATTGGAGTCCTTCCCCAGCCAGCAGAGGGGGATCTCAAAATACCTGCCCGGTAGAATTTCATCACTGTGATCGGTAAGTGAATGCTATGTGTCTTCCACTCTCTTCCTTCCAAATGGGAGTTTTTAGTATGGGAGTCTGTCTCTGCTCTACCACCAGACAGGGGTGAGGGAGATCGACAACTTGGTTGTGCATTCATAGGTGGCCAGACTGGAAGGAGGAACATGTGGGCCTGAAGGAGCTGAACACATCTCCAAGAGACACGCAACGCTGATCTCCATGCAGCAATTAGATAGGCCTCCTATGAGTTCCTTCCCTTGGGGAGAGGGTGTGTGTAACACTGGTGATTATTCCATAGTCCTCAATATTCTGTTCTTTATTGGCCACTGACCTCGCCCTGCTTCCCTCTCATCTCTAAACCATTCTTCTCAGCAGCAGCCCTTCCTCTGCCCTCCTTCATAAGGCAGCTCTTCCCAAGGTTTTAACATTAAATCTCCTCTACTTGTGTCCTTCAGTCCCTGCTGTGTTGATCTTACCCTATATTAGCTAAATATCTCATTTATGAAATTTCTAGCTTTAATTTTTTTTCATTGATTTCCAAATTCTACTTGCTGGAGAGATCCCGCTTGAAGGTCAACCAGAATTTCAAAAGCAACCTATTCAATATAAATAAATCATCACTCCTCAACAAAACTGTTCCTATTCTTGTATTCCATGCTTTCTAAATGGTGGTACTGTTATTCTCATTTGCAGTGCTCAAGAACCTCTCTCCCTCTCCCTCTCCCTCCCTCCCCCATGCTCTGGCTCTCGCGCTCTCTCTCTCTCTCTCTCTCTCTCTCTCTCTCCCTCTCTCTTTCTATTTCCTATATTTAGTCAATAGCCATTGACGCAATCCAAAGCTGAACCCCTGGAGTCCAAAAGTAGGGGAGGAGAAACATGCCTACCCCTGTCCACAGTAAATGTTTGTCACACTGCTATCCCTTGCATTTTAATTCTACCCTTATCCCTCACCAAATTCTCTAACTCTCTATGTTGTCCTATACGATTTCTTGGACCATCGGCATTCTGGCACAGAATGAAAGCTCTCTGTGTCTTTGAGGTCACAGAACTCCTAAGTGATGGACATTGGAGACTTTCACTAACTTTCTGGCATCTTTTCCAATTCTGAGACTTTCCTTCCTCTATTACATTTCAGTGGAATATTCTAATGAAAACTCTCTTTTTTTCCCCTTGTTTCTGCCTATATTATACTCTCCACAAGACTGTCTCATCTCCTGCGGAATGAGATGCCCATCAGGTGCTCTAATGTTTCATTAACTGACCCACAGTTGTGGTCCCCTCCCCAGGGGAATAGGCAAAAAACCCTGAACCACTTAAGCATGACTTTCATCCTCTCCCCCTCCCATTTCAGAAGTCCTCCTACTTCTTCCAGCATGGGGAGGCTTTGGAGGCTGAAGGAAAACCTAATTTCCAGCCTAAAACTTCATCAAAAGCTTCTGTGGCTTTCTGGGTTTACAAACTCATAAAATGCTCACAGTGTGTCTCATTAAAGGCCTGGCCTGTCTCAGCCTAGACAGCGTCATAAAAAAAAAACAAACCATAAAACAAACACCCTCCAACTCAACAACAACAGAAGACAAGGGGACTGATCTTACTTTACTGCGTCTCTTCTTTTTTTATTTTTATTTTTTTAAAATTTATTTCTTTTATTTATTTACTTTTGGCTGCTTTGATTCTTCATTGCTGTGCACAGGCTTCTCACTGCGGTGGCTTCTCTTGTGGAGCAAGGGCTCTAGGCACGCGGGCTTCAATAGTTGTGGCACGTGGGCTCAGTAGTTGTGGCTCGCGGGCTCTAGAGCACAGGCTCAGCAGTTGTGGCACACGGGCTTAGTTGCTCCGCGGCATGTGGGATCTTCCCGGGCCAGGGCTCAAACCCGTGTCCCCTGCAGTGGCAGGTGGGTTCTTAACCACTGTGCCACCAGGGAAGCCCACAACGTCTTTTCTTGAAGTGGGAGTAGTGAGGAAATCAGATAACATAATGCAAATCAGAAAATTCTAACATTCTCTCAGCAAAAATGTAAACCACATGACAGCTGATTACTGTCTCTCCTTCTCTCCTTCTCTCCTTTTGTCTCTCTCTCTCTGCTCCCGTCTTCGCTAAATCCCTTCTGCTCTCCATCTAGCTTTTGTTCTTTAAACCTCTGAGCACGCTCTGTTGCTTCCTCTTTTTCCACACTGTGCTGCTTTCATCTGTCCCTTTTCAAACATTGCCACGTCTGATGTCTGAACTGCACCAGTTGCCCAACTCTGAGAAGCACATTTCATGCCCTACTGCCTGATGAAAATATTTTCTACCTCAATGCAACCCACCTTCTGCCTCGTGTTTTTGTTTTTTAATGTTTTTTTTTAATTGTGGTAAAAGTCACATAATATAAAACATACTATTTTACCCATATTTAACTGTACAGTTCAGGGGCACTAAGTACACTCACATTGTTGTGCAACTCTCACCATCATGCATCTCCCGAATTTCTCACCTTCCTAAGCTGAAACTCTGTCCCCATGAAACACTAACTCCCCATTCCCCCTCCCCACTGCCCCCCATCCCCAGTCCCTGGCACTGACCAACGTACATCCTGACTCTATGAATTTGACTATTCTAGGTACCTCATATGAGTGGAATCAACCAGTATTTGTCTGTCATACAGAGTGAAATAAGTCAGAAAGAGAAAAACAAATATCATATATTAACACACATATGTGGGATCTGGAAAAATGGTACAGAGGAACCTATTTGCAAAGCAAATGGAGACAGAGACGTAGAGAATAAACATAAGGATACCAAGCAGGGTGGGGGGGGATGGATTGGGAGACTGGGATTGACATATATACACTACTATGTACAAAATAGATAACTAATGAGAAACTACTGTATAGCACAGGGGAATAAAAAAAAAAAGAAGGTACAGTCTGTTTGCAGGACATATATTAAGTTAACCTTAAAAATGCATTCCAATCTACATTAGGTGCAGAAAAATACTGCCTTGTGCTTTCCTTGTCCCATGTTTCAACCTTGCTCAAAACCACTTCCACCCTCTGCTTCCAGGCTGTAAACCATTTGAAAGCAGAGCTGACTGATGGCTAAAGCTTCCACATTATCAAATAGATCGTTTTACCTGTAATAGGGATTCCACAACATTTTTTAATAAAATGTAACTTTTTGAATATAAACTATCATAAAAGCACCTTATGCAAAGAGCAGCATAGATTTGGAATTCAGTGCCTTAACTAAGTACGATTGTATTTCACGTATCTGAAAATATTTACAGCCAGAGAAGCTATGAACTGGATTTTTTTTTCTTTCTGAAATAAAGAAAAAAATAACTGAATTGTTTATTCAGTTTTATTCCCCATAAATCGGTATTCTAATATAGTTGCTGTGACTAATCACAGGGTTGGTAGGAGGTACAGTTAATTAACATTTGCTGAAAGGTTTAAAGTTCTCAGCTAAAGATATTTTTTGGTTCTAGATACCTTTATTTTATTCTGTAATAGCAGAATGGTCCAGTTTGTCTGTTTGCACTGAAAAATGAAAGGACGTAAAGAATAGAAGTACAGGGCTTCCCTGGTGGCGCAGTGGTTGAGAGTCCGCCTGCCGATGCAGGGGACATGGGTTCATGCCCCGGTCCGGGGAGATCCCACATGCCGCGGAGCGGCTGGGCCCGTGAGCCATGGCCGCTGAGCCTGCGCGTCTGCAGCCTGCGCTCCGCAGCGGGAGAGGCCACAACAGTGAGAGGCCCGTGTACCGCAAAAAAAAAAAAAAAAGAATAGAAGTACATAAAAGACACTACAAATCCTGCAAACCTCGGTCGCATTTAGTCATTAGATCTTAAAGATAGTCACTTTAATATGTATTTTGGAACTGTGTTTAAAGCAGGAATGACTTCTGAGTTACGGAACAATCTCCTTGAATTATAGCTCAGATACTGGCACAAAAGTCAACTACTTTTCTCTCATGAAGATTTTTGAAACCTTACTAAATAAAGGAGCAGCTTCTCACTGGAATCATGTAATGGTTAATTTAATTTTAAATATGCAAAAAATATGCTGTTTATCAAAATAAATTAGGTGAATCAGATGCTTCTTTTCTTTTTACATTATAAAACCTGTAAATTACCTAACAGAGTTTAAATACATATCTTAACCTATACCTGGTACACATAAGGTCCACATATGTATAATTACAAATGCCTTTATCAAAATCAGGCCAAGGGCTTCCCTGGTGACGCAGTGGTTGAGAGCCCGCCTGCCGATGCAGGGGACACGGGTTCGTGCCCCGGTCCGGGAAGATCCCACATGCCGCAGAGCGGCTGGGCCCGTGAGCCATGGCCACTGGGCCTGCGCATCCGGAGCCTGTGCTCTGCAACAGGAGAGGCCACAGCAGTGAGAGGCCCGGGTACCACAAAAACAAAACAAACAAACAAACAAAAAAATCAGGCCAAGATATAAATAACAGACCATTTATAAATACTTGTATAAATATAGAGCAAAATCATTTTTATGGTATAAAAATACAAATAGAGAGATTTCCCCTAGTCAAAATAAATTTTAACATAACCTCTCATTTTGTAAATAAACAGATGGAGAGATTGCTGTAAATATAAATATCTAGTTAATAGACATACACAAACTCACGATATATACTTGTATGGTAGCTTCCTGATCAAATATGAAATTTTGAAGACGCATATTTTTATATTTCTTGATGAAAGTCAGATAAATTGAAGCAGAATGAATCTTCAAAATAATACAACTTAACATCAGACAAAAAAAATAACGAATTCAGTCAAACCAAAAAATTTATGTCTCACATGGCACACCAGTGATACCATGAATCAGAAACAATTCTTTTAGCTGTATGCTTCTAAGAAACATGGATTTAAATAATATTTGAACAGCAACAACCTATATATTAATATTTAACATTAGGTTACTGCTAGAAAATATTAGCTGAATATGTGATATCCAATGTTAAAGGCTTAGCTGTGTCTTCTAAATGCCACTAACGGAGAATGCTCTCTGATCTGGGCCTCCAGCTGCCTCAACTCCCACCGCCAACACAGGCTCCCTTTTGGTTACTGTCTCCTTCAGGTGTTCAGCCCAGTCCATATGAAGATTGGTTCTCACTAGGGATAAGAGGTGAAATGCTGAAACGGAAGCACCAGAAACACCTGCCTTCCTCCAGTCCTGTTCATCTCCCAGTTAGAGCCACACCAACGCAATCAAGCTGGTATCTTCTCCTTCCTGATTGCTGTTCACAAATGAATAAAGCAAGGATGCCCTTCACCTCTCAACAGCCTTTATCTTAATGACATACTCAGAAGCTAGTCTGAACCAAATTCTGTTTTCCTCTCTCAAAAAACTCTTACCAAATTCTCTATTTCTTCAAGATGGAATTGAAAGAGTGTTTCTAGCTTTTACCCATGTAAGTCTCCACAAAACTTTACAAAGCTACTTCCCGCCTTTATTGACTGCCGCCTCAAAGAGGGTCCTCTATCCAGCCACTCTCAATGTGCATTACACAGAAGTTTGGTTCCATGGGACAGTAACAGGTGCCAGACGGAAAAATCTTTACTATGGGAATTCTCAGAGTTTTTAACCTGTTAACGTCCATCGTGATTCTTCAAGAAAGGGAAAAAGGTAACTAGCGTTTCCCAACCTGACTGTAGGAATGAAGCTCTCATTTCAGAGAGAAACTCACAGAAATAGTGATTCATGAAACATCCTTGGGAAACACTGTTTCAAGCAATTATTTTAAAACCAAATCTACTGATGTGTCTGCCTCCCTGCTGCTATACTTCTCTTCCACACTCAGCTGGAACATAATCCACAAAGGCAGACTTACCTCTACCCTTAGCTCTGGATACTGAGAGGTCTAAAATGAGTCAATATCCACTCACCTTTGCTCTTTCTGACATTTCTGAGGGCTCCCATCCTGGTCATTGGGCCTCTGCCAGACTCCTGAGCCAACATCCAGCTTTATGGATGGTTTCCCATCATGATGTCTCATACCCAGCTCCAAATAACTGCTCTTTACAGAAATGGGTTTATGAGTTCTTCCCAACTCTATGCCTTGGCCAAGAGACTGACTCTGAATCCTAGTTCTGAGGCTGGAATCCTACCTACTGTCAAACACAAACCCGGACCTCTACACATTATATATTCCACCTTTGCTGCATATACCTGGTACTGACTTCTGTCTGTCCAGTCACATATTCTATACTACCCCCACCCCCATGGTCCTTGGAGCTCAGGCTCCACCCACATGTCTGGATTCTCAGTTCCAAAAGCGAAGTTCTCACTGCCCTTCACGTTCTCACTGTGCTGGGTCCCTGACCCCAAGTCTCCCTAATCAGATCCATCCTACACCCTTCTAAGCCCCACACCACTGCCCTGGTGCTAAAGGGATAGGTATGAAAATCAGCAAACATAAAAAGTACACAGCGATTTCTAACTTTACTTATTCCATTCAGTGGAATATTTTAATTTAAAAATTACACGGGAAAAAATTAGCCTCACAAATTATAACAACGTTAAATACACCATACTGGAATCGACCATCTACAGAATTTTGCTCAAAACCTTTCTCTACAGTAAAGAAAATGTCTAAATTCTTTTCTTCTTTACAGCTTTATTGAAGTATAATTAATATACAAAAAAACTGCACATGTTTAATGGATACAATTTCCTGAGTCTGGACAAATGTATACATATATGATCACTACAGTAGTCTCAGAATTAAACAGGTTATCAGTTTGGAAATGTAAGAGACTAGCTTCTCAAACAACCACCTACCTATTCCCCTCAAAGTGTGGGAATTTTGAGACAGTTGTTATATTTTCTTCCAGTGATTCTCAGCCATTGGTTCTACATAAAACTAGTATTTTTTAACGCTGTAAAGAACCACCTGAGAAAACTGCCTCATATTCAGAGAATGAGATTTGAATTTAAAACCTCTGAAATATGTTTAAATATTTACAGTCTATTTTAAATTCTCCTCAATCTGGGACAAAACTATCCAACAAGCACCATTCAGCACAAATTGCTTCCTCACAGGGATACTGAATAATCAGAAATGATTAGAAGACAATGCCTAGCTTAGCTTATCTTTCCCAAGCCATCATGGCCACTTAATTTTAGACCAGGACCATAGCAATATGTAGTTGACTGACATGGGGGCCTTGCCCTTAACCCTCCCATAGACGTCCAGCTGCCAGTACCTGCACCTCTGTTCCTGCAAGCTTTTCTTCTCAGATCCTCAGAAAGTTGCAAAAAGACACCAAAGAATGCACCTCCAGAAGCAGCCCTCAATGACTCTGAAGAATTGGTGTCAAAATACCCACTCCCTCACCTCACAGGTAGGATAATTCTGGTGCATATGTTGTGTTCCATTTTACAAACTTTTCTCGGGGGACTGAACTCCAGTTACAGACTATGCTGGCTTAATCAAGCTCTCTGTTTTATAACTGACTGTCCTTGCTTCCCGGTTTCTCTACCCCACTTCGCTCTTTCACTTCCCCACTTTGCTCTGCAAATTTTCCCATGAACTTTGGCTTGAGGTAAAATGGATTCTACCTGTTGTCTAGTTCTTCCACTTTCTACGTAATTTATGATGACCACACACTCATCTGGGACTGGTTTGCCTCAGAGGTCCTAATTGATGCCTATAACCCTGGTGTATTTATTAACAGCACTCCACTCTCAAGTGTCCTGGTTTTGTTGATAAATTATATCGTCACACTGCACGGTCCTATTACTCTGCCAACCGTCTCAGTTGTCAACCTTATGGACAGACATTAAAGCTTACACTTCGCTCTGCCCATCAGCATGGTCTTCTCTATTACGACTTCTTGCCCAAAGTTCTCTGCTTCCTCCATCCTGGTTCTTA
The DNA here is from genome assembly GCF_059928025.1 of Delphinapterus leucas. Lineage (NCBI taxonomy): Eukaryota > Metazoa > Chordata > Mammalia > Artiodactyla > Monodontidae > Delphinapterus > Delphinapterus leucas. The sequence goes on from NC_143129.1 coordinate 14,382,347, forward strand.
CCTTCGTACCTGACAACTCCGGACACATGTCCTGGTAAAGCAGACTGCAATTATTAACCGCCTTAGTTGGGAATCACTATTTTATAGTTTTTTGTACTGAGCAGAATTTATTTCTTATTAATATTTCAAGGATGAAAAAAAACTTTTCTGTCGAGTTGCATACTTTCACCATAACCCACATGCTGGGTGCATTAAGGCAACCTGGGATGCTAATGGTAGACCAGGAGGGAAAAGAGACTAATCCAACCCTATGTGGGTTCAGGCTGTTTAATAAGGGGTATCATAGGAGTCACAAGATCTAAAATAAGGTGACAAGTGCAGGTTCTACTTGAGCAGGAGAAAAATAATAGTATTTATTTTGAAAATTTGTAAGATGCTCTCATTAGTAAAATCCTCTTGTATTTTTTTTTAAATTTCTGAAAACAATCGGTATGATGGAATAGCAATGATTTTACAGAGGAAATAACAGTTGACCTGGCCGTTGGCTAATGAGTAGCAGTTCTATTTTTCTGGTGCAAAATATGAGGAAAAACATTCACATTCACAGCCACGAAGATGAGAGCGCATGTGACAGCATGAAAAGTGGGTAAAAATCTGTTTAACTGGAGCACAGGTATTACCAAAGAGAACAGCGAGAAATATTTTATACCAGCGCACCTAATTATGTTTGACTAAGGATGCTTCAGATCTACTTTTCCTGATTGCCTTCTTTAATATAATTGGGAAGATGTAATTTTTTTAAACCTGTCTCGTTACCAATTTTAGCTTTTGATTCAAATAAATACAGACAAAAACTTAACGATATGACCCTTGTGTCTCTTATTAAGAGGATTCTTAGGAGACAGATATCAAAATATGTTTTACTAACAATGATCCAAAAAATCAGTTATGGAAACAAATGAAATCTAAATGTACTTTTCCACTCATTTATTGAGAACCATGAAGAACCAGAATGTACAAGCAGTTTTTATTCCATGAAAGATGTTGGCCTGAAATACGTTGGCCTGAAATATTAATACTTATTCTTAAATCATTTGTGATTTTTCCCTCCTTATTTCTCCTAACACACATGAGAGTAATATTTTACTGTGCCTTTTTATTTAAAAATGCAAAGCTTCCAGATCGCGGAAGTAGTTGAAGCAGATTTCTGAGAGTCAGGACATCTTTTAAAAGTTGCCCAGTAATGTAAAAGAAATTCAGAGAGAAGACCTGACAGGGTTGGTTGAAAGGAATAAAAAACTCTGTGTAATGTTCAATCTCTAAATCCAATTCCCAAATGCACTTTACTTGATCATTTTCAGTGAATCCTCCTAAAAAGCACCAAACCAGCATCTCACCAGCATAATTTAGGCAATATAGTGCATGTGCGTGCATGCACACACACACACACACGTCTCACACACACAAATATATATGCCACTTCTAAGTCTAGCCACAAACTCTCTACCCACAATCCTTCTCTCTTCCATCTTCTAACAGCCAGATGCGGACCATCCAGTGAAGGCCTTGAAATCCTACAGTATTACAAAGACTCTGGAAGGAGAAAGGCTGGATCCTTTAATGACTGTGTGGCACACAATCTCCAACCCAAACCTGATGCATTGAGTAAAAATTAAACCTCTGTTTGGTGAAACCACTATTATTTACCTAACACAAAAGTTCCCTTCTAAATTTTAATAGATAAAATTAAATTGCCCTCCAAGGGGATTGAGTCCATTTACACACCCAAGAAGAACATACCGGAGAACTACTTCACAATTTTAATAATTTGAATAGTCTTTTTACCTTCACCAATGTTGTGGGTAAAATGGTATTGTTTTGTAACAGCGATTTGTATTTCTTTATAAATAAGGATGACCACCTTTGTGTAAGCTATGTTGATTTATCCTTTTTCTATTTATGCACTATGCCCATTTTCTACAATGTTGCTAGTTTTTCTTATTGATTTGTAAATGGTCATGACATAGTAAAACAAACACTATATGTTGCATATGAGGCACTTTTCCCAGTTTATCCTTTGATACTTTCTTTATGGTAGAAAAATTTATAATTTGTATTGATGCACCTATCAATCTTTTCTCCCATGGCTTAACCACTTTGTACCATGCATAAAAAGCTTCTCCCCTTCATGAGTTATTTATTTCAATGTCCTATGTTTTCTTTCAGATCTTTTGTTCCAGTTACCTGATGCGACATAATAAATCACCCCAAAACGTAATAGCTTAAAACCACCACCATCACTTTATTATCATCTCTCATGGTTCTAGAGACTGGCTTCATCTGATGAATCTCACCCAGGACCTCTCATATGACTGCAGTCAGACAGTGCCAGGAACCAGACTCATCTCAAAAGCTTCTGCAGTCACACATCTGACAGCGGATTCTACCTGCTGGATGAGACTTCTCCATGTCAGCTGGGAGGCAGAGTTCCCAAAAAGCAAGGGTCTCAAAAGAGAGACAGTACGAGCTGCCAGTTTCTTAAGGTCATGCTCTATGGGTCAAGCGATCACAGAGCCCAGATGCAAGGAGAAGAATACTGACTACATCTTTTGATGGGAGGAGTGTAAAAGAATACGGGGGGCATGTTTTAAAACTGCCATATCTTCTGTGAATGAATTTTAATATCATCGGTTTGATGGCAATGTAATTTGCATACAGTTCACCCGTATACAATTGGATGAATTTTGACAATTGCATACAGTTGAATAACCACAACAGTCAAGATATAGAATATTTTTATTACCCCCCAAAGTTCCCTTTTTGCATTCACTCTCCTCCTCCCAACCCCAGCTCCAATCACTGACCTACTTTCATTGTCTTTACTCTGCCTTTTCTAGATTTTCATATAAGTGAAATCATACAGCAGGTAGTCACTGTGCCTGTTTTATCTCACTTAGCTCACATAGTGCTTTTGAGATTCATCCATGTTGCTGTGTGGTCAGCAGACTGTTCCTTTTCGCGTTGGGAAGTATTGCGTTGTATGGATAGATCATATAACTAGTTCATCCATCCACCTGTTGTTAGACATTTGTGCGGTTTTCTGTATGGACTATCAGGAATAAGCTTCAATGAACATTTGTGCACAAGCCCTAGTGTAGACATAAGTATTTACCCAAGATGTAGAAAAACCTAAGATTTGTATTCCTTAGTCAAATGTAAATGTATGTTTAACTTCGTAAGGAAACATGTGTCTTTATTTTTATTATTTAAATAATTGACCCCTCAGAAATTATTTTTAGTTTAAGGAAAGAGTGTCTATCATTTGTTTCCAGATAGCTAGTCAGTGTCCTGAATACTATTTACTGAATAATGATTTCCTTGACTTTCAATAGTAATATATTTAGTAATAAATTATAAATTATATTTATAATATATTATAAATTATATATATAATAAATTATAAATAATACATTATATTTATAATATATTATAAATATATTTAGTAATATATACTAAATCCCCATGGGTATCTGGGTCTACTTCTGACTTTCCCTTCTGTTCCACTAGTGGGCGCTGGTGGAGGGATTGAGGCTGCTGCTAACTCATGCTGCTTTAAGCATTTTGCATGTGTTAACTCATTTAATCGCCACACTAATTCTTTGAGGTAAACACTACCTTAATACCCAGATGAAAAAGTAGGACAAAACCCAGAAATACAAAATCATTTCCTTAAGATCCCACATCCAATAAGTGGTAAAGGCAGGACATGAACCTCGGCCATCTCCCTCCGGAGCTCACAGGTCCAAGCACTGGACTGACTGCCCTACATCAGTGCTCACGCAAGGACTTCACTCTGCACCCTCCTAATACCGAACTTGTGTGAAGAACTGTCCTATCACATGCTTATTTTCTCATATGAACAATGTAATTAGCTTGGCTAGATTCTCCCCTCGCAAAAAAAAAAAATCCCTTTGGTATTTTGATTTGTATAAAAATATAAATTAGTTCAGGGAGAATTGGCCCCTTGAGAGTACATTACGTATGTTTATATTTCTAAACATTTCTAAATTCCTTTTAAGACGACTTTTTTTTCTCAGTGTCACTAATACGCTTGATTTACTTTCCTCATGTCAGACAAATCTGGGTGTGAAAAGTGTGGTATCCTTGTTCTCCTCAAGGAGAATGAATCAATAATACTCTTAGGGGAACTGCAATTCAAAGACCATTATCAGGAATGTCATAGACAAAGCTGGGAAGCAGGCTAAGTTCTCAGCATGCCCACATATACACACTTTTCTCAGTCTCTCTCCACTTTGCAGCACACCTTATCTGAGGATCCTGACCTCCCCAGTATTATATTTTTCTTTACTACCCTATGCTATTCTCCTTCCACTGACACTCCTCCGAATCTCATCCTTTTTTCCTCTATAAAGTGTACGAGGTGAGAGCTAGCTTATTTCCCAAATTCATCCCATGTTAATATGCTGTGAAGAGAAGTCCAGAACAGGAGCCAACCTAGCCCTTCAACACTCAGGAAATGCAAATATGTTTCCATGGAGTCTTCCTCATGGCAATGCTCCTGCTTTGTAATCTCATCAAGCTATGAGAATTTCAAATCATGCAACTAGGGAGGCAGGGAGTATCTATAGGTGGACAGGGCTAGGCCATGCCCTCGTATTCACCTACACCAGCTTCACCTAGAGACAGGTTCAGTCCAAACCTCTTCATACTAAATTTGTATTCTCCCTTCTAAATTTAGGCAAGAAATATAGCCTTACTCTCAGTAAACCAGATTAATTATTAAATCCCCCAGAACATCTGTTCACTACCTCTTTCATACAGAAAGATTACAAATTTCAGAGTGAAACACATATTGAGTCATAAGACAGGGAAAGGAAATTCTCAATCATCTTTGAATTAAAAAAACAAGCAAGGAAACAGAAGTCCTCCTGGGAAGTCATCATCTATCTGTGCTACCCTGTGCACATGTATATGACACTCTGATCTACCATCAGTGAAAGGTGGCTACTCAGTTTTCGAATTTGGTTTGTCCTTCTTGTGGAAAACCATTTCTCCTGGGGAATCCTTCGACATTAAGGGCCTGCTTTGGGACTTAGAGATGCCTGCAGCCTGTCAGAACAGTTTTCTCCTGGGTCAAAGCCTCAACATGAAATAACAGCACTTTAGAAATGAAGCATAGTATATCAGAGGTCATATAAACTGACTACTTATTAAAACCCAATTATTTTCTGAGGCAATGATGAGGAAACTGAGGTTCAGAGAGGCAAAATGACTTCCCAAACACGACACAGCAACTTAACAGCAGAGCTAACATTGATCTGGTTGCCTTGACCCCCCGTCACTGCTTCTGTATGATGCTCACACAGCCCTCAACCAACACTGCATTTTGTCTGGTTCAAAGATAGTATATACAACAAGATGGTGTCTCTCTCCTAAAACCAATTCTCTATGTTCCAAAACAGATATACTACTGTTTCATTAAAACAAGATTGACAAGTGCGTTCTTATATGAAAGCACTTAGTCGTATTATGCTTTACTTATATCAAGGTGTGTCCAGGGACTTCAAGGTCAAAAAGGTAACCTTCAATAAAGCTTCAGTTATGCTCAATGAATACATTGCAGAGATCTGTTGTAAAACATAGAGCACAGAGTTAACAATACAGCACTGCATGCTTCACCTTTGTTAAAAGGGTAAAATTCATGTTAAGTATTCTTGTAACAAAAAGGGGGGCACAAGGAAACTTTGGGCGATGTTGCATGTGTCTATTACCGTGATTGTGGTGATAGTATCACAGGTGTTTGCATACGTCCAAACCCATCAAATCATATACATTAAATATGTGCAATTCATGGTATGTAACTTGTACCTCAATAAAGCTGTTAAAACAATACTAATACAGTGTGCATCAGCCATCCTAATCCAACCTATAAAAAATAATATTGGGGGATGGGGGACAGTCCACAGCAACTTGCATGCTCTTTTTTTGGATCCCGTTAAGCTGAGAGGGGACAAGAAGAGACAATTCCTAGTTTGACTGAAGGAAGAGGAAAGAGTGACTCACCAAAAGCAAAGAACCACATCTACCATTTCCTTCCTGATTGCAGATCCCAGGGGGCAAGAGATTGAAATGGACTTGGACCCACCATCATGCCAATTATCAATGTTTAAAAGGAGCTAAATGAAATCACCAAATATACAATCATTATTACACTTGATATATTTAAAGTCATTTAAAAATTGAAAAGGAGAAACTACAGTTCGGGCAGCTACAATGGAGCCAGGTGGCCACTGTGGGTGTGGTTTCAGACTAGTGCCTACATCACTGAGATCCTGAACTCTCTCAACTGTATCAAGTTCAAGGATAACACCAGCTTTCGAAACAGTATCTGCTAGCAGCTGCTAGCTGCAACCTCCTAGTTTCAAAGTCCCTCAAGCCCGGCTTCACAACTATGTAAGCATTTTGAACCTCAATCAATCCTTGCTTAAAAAGCACCCTTTCTTCTTGTCAGCTCCAATCCTAATTCTTGACAATTTATGTAACCTTGCAGGTTTTGCCTTTTATAAGCTTCCCCCATTTTGCGGTCCAGCGGAGCATACTTCAAGTGCTTCTTGGATCTGTGTCTCCTGAGCTACAGTCTCAACAAACCCCTGATAAATTCTTCTTTATTCCAACCAGGTCTCTGTTTCTGAAATTGTAGTTAACATGCAAAGTTGTGGAAATGTAACTGTGTAAATGTGTTTTACCTAAAACACTCACACACACAAAAGAAAGCTTTTTTTTTTGTTTTTCCCCCAGCTGCACCTTGTGGCATGTGGGATCTTAGTTCCCCAACGAGGGATCAGACCTGTGCCCCCTGCGTTAGAAGCGCAGGGTCTTCACCACTGGACCACCAGGGAAGTCCCCAAGACAAAGATTTCAATAATAATGCAGCCCTGGGAAAAGCTGTATTTTGACCGATTATTTATATATCCCCTTTTTTTTTTAAAGATAGTCTGATCTTCGCACGTTAGAAAAACACTTAATAATCCTCACAGTATCCTGATGGTATGATTCAGACTCTGCAAATGGTGGATAGCATGTTGAATCCGAGGTAAGATAGGTACCTACAGAACCACACCACTCACCAAGAAAACTGTCCTTTTAATACAGCTTATATACCAGTGTTTTAAAAACGAAACGAAATAAATTCTTGATATTGTCCCTTGCCCTGCTTCTCTACCATCTCTGACGCCTCGGAAAATGCCAATTCCTTCAACTCGGGGCTCAGGCCAGAAACCTTGGCAAGATCCCGGTCTCCGCTTTCTGTCACACCCCATTTATCTAATCCATCAGAAATTCTAGAAGACCTGCACCTTAAAAATACATTCAGAACTCTCACTTCCCACCACTGCCTTTGCCACTTTCCAACAAGTCACATACGGTAGTCGGGGAAGGCGGGGTGGGGGGGGGGGCGGGCTCTGAACTGTTGTAAGTACCTCCTGACTGGATCCCCTACTTCCATAATCGCCCCTGTGGTCCTTCTCCAAGCAGCAGCTGGAGTCCCCTTGTTAAAATTAAGTCTATCAGATCATGCCTCAACTTCAAACGCTCTCATGGTTTCTTTCCCACTCAGAGAAAATTCTGGATTCTTTACAGTAGCCAACAAGAACCTCATCACCGACCACCGTGTTAGTCATTCTTCCAATCACGCACTGGCTTCCTACTGTTCCTCTGACACACCAAACCCACGACCCACCTCAGGACATTTGCACTTGCTGTTCCCCTAACTGTAATGCTCTTTACAAAGACACCTGCTTGGCCTGCTCCCTCCTCTCTTCAGGTCTCTGCTTTTTCTGAACAACTTGTATAAAATAGTGCATGCCCACTGTAATTCTTCTCTGCTTTTTCTGAACAACTTGTATAAAATAGTGCATGCCCACTGTAATTCTTCTATCAGCCTACCATGATCTTTGCTTCTTCATAACATGTACTACCCCTCAATAGATTACATATTCATATGTTTGTATGCCCAGTCTCACTTCTCCAGTAATGTAGAAGTTCCACAAAAGTAAATTCTTTATCCTTAGACAGAAAAAGAATGGCTGGAACTTAACAGACATTTAATATTTGTCAAATGACTGAATGTATGAGAGTTTCTCTATCCGTCCTACATACACACTGGATGTCAAACCATACCTATGTCTTCCACTTCTTATTTATGACATGTAACCTAATATGCATCACTTCATCAGATAGGAATGACATTCTATTTTTACTGTTTTATGAGTTGGACTTCAGAGATTCATTCCAGAATTAGACAGTGTTACTAAATTGGAATCCACTTCCTTGTCATGGATGCCAGGGTTCAGTACAGATATTTGACCTCATAAATATAACCCTATCAAAGCACGCACCCCACAGCAGCCAAGGCAATGTGTTCTTCAATTATGTGTCCCAGATCCCCTGTTTTTGTCCACAACTTTCTCTTCTTGGTGACAATTTATAATAAGCATTAATATTAGTATTAATCTCAATCATTTTTTTCCTGTAATGAGTCAGATAAGAAACATTTCAGACTTTGAGGGCCTGAGGGTCTCTGACACAACTGATGGATGCTGCTGTCACAGGAAGAACGCAGCCATAGACAACTGGCCCATGAATGGGCACGGGTAGAACTGGTCTGTGGCTGCCATCTGCCAAACTCTGATCTAAACTGTTTATTTAAAAACTGGTAAATGTGGACTTTCCTGGTGGCTCAGTGGTTAAGAATCTGTCTGCCAATGCAGGGGACACGGGTTCGAGCCCTAGGTCCGGGAAGATCCCACATGCCGCGGAGCAACTAAGCCAGTGCGCCGCAACTCCTGAGCCTGCGCTCTAGAGCCCACGAGCCACAACTATTGAAACCCGCACACCTGGAGCCCATGCTCTGCAACAAGAGAAGCACCGCAATGAGAAACCCACTCACCGAAACGAAGAGTAGCCCCCGCTCGCTGCAACTAGAGAAAGCCCACGTGCAGCAATGAAGACCCAACGCAGCCATAAATAAATAAATAAATAAATAAATCATCTTTCTAGATAATACCTGAGTAAAAATTCAACACCTATGTTCTAATCACATAAAAAAAATTTTTTTTTAATTGGTCAGTGTGGTTCCTGGGGTTTGAGAAGGGTATAGAGGTGGGCAGAGCACATAGGATTTTTAGGGATTCTCTCATGCATTTACAATAACTTTTCTATAACTAATCACCTGGGAGGTGCCACATGAACCACCTTAGTTACCTTACAGAGTCATCTATAATAAACATGATACTAAAATGATATCCCCGAGTGTCACCTCCTACCAACAGTCAGGAAAAAAAAGGAAAACAAAACAGGGTAGTGTTAGTCATTCTAGGCAGATGTGACTGGTTAACTTTTTTTTAATTAATGACTATGGGTTACAAAGTGGATATCATAGGTGTTAGATTTCAGCAAAACATTTGATATGGTACCTCCTGAAACCTCAATTTAAAAATTCACTCAAATTGACTTTGAAAGGATGACTCCTGCAAGGACTGGGCATGAATTAACAGGCAGCCACATAATGAGGAAGGAATCTAGTGTCATGCCCAGGGACTGGTGTTCAGCCAGTTCTCAACATTTCATTAACGATCTGGAAAAGAGAGTAAACAGAGCTTTTTCATTACACTTGCATATGAGGACTTGAGGAAGAAGAATGCAAACCAATGAATAGCAGAATAAATACAGAGAGATTATATTAAGATAGCTTTGGAGCCGCCATTGTGAATTAATACAAGTTAAACTTCCTTGAGATCATGTCATTCAATGAGATGAGCATAAAAATAGGGAAAAGAAATTTAAACGGAGTTCATTAAAAGATAATTCTATTTCAAGACAGAAATAATTGTGCCCTGAATAGAAAAACATCTGAAAAAGAGATGTTTCAAGACAGCATCTGCGTCGTCACCGACTAAGGAGATACAGGGGAGTCTAAGGCACAAGACCTCAAAATTCCCTCATCGGGGACAAAATAATTTGCTACAATTATATAGCAGACAAGTAAAAATTTTATCACTGTATTTTTAAGCTATAGCGAAGTGCTCACTTGGTTAACTCTCACATGGCAAATATACTGTATAAAACTCTTAGTCTATTGTCTTGTTTCTTTGGGGTTTTCTTATTGTTCATTTTTGTCTACTACTAAGAAAATCCATTGGATACTTTCCATGCTATCTTGCAGTTCTCATCAGTCAAATGCGAATAGCTGGATGAGAGTTGCCTGCATTACTGGATGTAAATTAAAAGTACTCCTATGAAGTCACTGCTCGAATTATCTGATAACTACTGTTGTATTAATTTTGTGGCTGAATACATTAAAGAACTGCAAATTCACTTCCTCGATAACATGATAATTACTTTAGACGTTGTTCAGGTATTGCCACTACACACGCAGGGATTCATTTAACAGTTAAAGCCTACTAAAAAGCCAAAAATTTATCTCTGGTAAATAACCTTCCTTCTTAAATGAGGAGTGATTTCACCACACACTGAAATTATAGCTACCGCCATGAAAACAGAGAACATCCATTCGAATGACATGGGAACCTTTACAGAGAACCCCAGCTCACTGGGAACAGGAGGCCAGGAGCAGAAGCCCACAGCTGGAGCCAATATCTGTGGGAACACTTTAAACTATGGTGGATAGATGCTCGAGGCTCAGTGCAGACTAGCTGGAGAGTTAAGCGTTTTGAGGAGGCCCTGTGAGGGGTCCTCACAGTTTCATGAGGTTCTCACTGGGAAGACTAGAGAAAAATCCTCTCTTGCTCCCCAAAGAGGAAGGAGGAAAATTACCACTGTGAAATATACTCAGAGCAATCTATTCTCCTTAGCAAGCCCGTCCTCGTGGGAAGCTTTTTGTACCAGAACCTGACTGAGCTTGAGGAAGGAAAATATCCAACGCCAGCTTCCTTCTAGCCTCCCACAGGGGAGAAAGGAAATCTGTATCTCAAGCTCATCACGGTCTTAAATGCGGGAAAAGGGAAATACCCAACTCCAGCTCACAAAGAGACTAATCCTATAAAACGAGGAGACCTCATCATATAAAATGGCCCCTCCTCCCCCATCAAGCCACATAAATAAGGCTTTGGTAGGATCACAGAGAATTAAAACTAAAAAGAACAAGCCTCAGATCCTATTTAAATAGTCTCTAGGAAAACCCAAAGACAACAGAGAAAACAAAAATGAGGACATTTAATGAAAGTTTAGTCTCTGACACCACAGCTATACAGCAACCAACAAACACAGCCTAATTCCTAGCTAGATAGACACAAACCCTCACACTAAAGGCCTATCCACAGGAGTTGCTTTTACCTAATACTTCATGTCTGGTTTTCAACAAAAAAATTCAAGGCAAAAACATAGTCTGGGAAGACAAAACAAACATCAGAACCAGACTCAGATGTACAGAGTTTGGAATTATCAGACTGGCAATTCCAGTAACTATGATTAATACGTTAAGTAGTCTCATGGAAAAAGTGAACAACGTGCAAGGACAGATGGGTCATGTAAACAGAGAGAGGAAAGCTCTCAGATTCAAAAGAAGACGGCCGAATTCAAAAACACTAACAGAAATGAAGAATGTCTTTGATGGCCTCACGAATAGACTGGGCCTGGCCAAGGAAAGAATCAGTGAGCTTACAGATATGTCAACAGAAACTTCCAAAACTGAAATGCAAAGAATGAAAAAACAGAATATCCAACAGCTGTGGGGCAATGACAAAAGGTGTAACACACGTGTAATGGAAATACTGGAAAGAGAAGAAAGAAAGGAACAGAGGACATATTTGAAGTAATAAAACAAATGAAAGGGAAACTTCTGGGTGAAGCAAAACTTGCTTTCACCTCACCTTTTCCTTTAAGTTTCCTCTTGAAAGCTCTGTCAGAACCTTTGATAGAGGGAATCTAGTCAGAATAGGCATTCAGAGTCATTTCCTGAAATCTTTAATCCCCTTTGCTTGTTGTGTGCCTGTTATACACTAGAGCTCCTGCAAGATTAACTTGGTGACAACTAGACAATAGGCATCCATATACTCTGTTGTACGCACCTGCCACCTCTATTATCCTTAAGGCAATTAACTGCATAGCACTTATCTGTAACACAATGTGCCCATAATAAATTTATATGCTCTCTCCATATGGATTAGGAACAAAAACAACATGTTTTGATAAAGTAGCAAGCCTCCTTTATTTAACTCACTTGACGATATCTGATTGCCTTCATAATTGTAACAATTAAGAAGGCTGATGACTTTTTTTGGCTTTTAATACAAATAAAGCTTGTATTTCCAGAGACAAAAAAAATTGCAGGTGATTTTTTTTTTCATTTTAATTAACTTTTTAAGGATAGCTTTAGACTTTATAAAATGTTACAAAGATAGTACAGTCTCATATACCCCCCACCAAATTTCTATTAACACCTTACATTCATATGGCATATTTGCCAAAATTAATAAACTGATATTGATACATCATTATTAACTAAAGTCCATACACTAGTCAGATTTCCTTAGTTTCATCCTAATGCCCTTTTTCTGTCCCAGGATCCCATGCAAGGTATTACATTTAGCTGTCAGGACTTCTTAGGTTTCTTGAGGCTATAACAGTGTCAGCCTTATCTTGGATGACTCTGAAAGCGTAGAGAAGTAGTAGTCAGATATCCTGTAGAATGTCCATCTACTGGGGCTTGTCTGATACTTTTCTCATAATTAGACTGAGAAGTTATAGGTTTTGGGGAGGAAGACCACAGAGGTATAGTGCTATTCTCATCACAACATCTCAAGGGTAAATGCTTGGTATCACTTATCGTTGTTGTTAACCTTGTTCATCTGGACGAGGAAGTGGTGTTAGGTTCTTTGCCTATAGAGTTACTCTTTTTACCCCTCTTCTACATACTGCTTTCTTCAGAAGTTATTTCCTGCAGCCCACACTTAAGGCATTGGGAGTTATATCCCACCTCAAGAGTATAGTATCCACATAAATTATTTGGAATTCTTCTGCCTTGTCCCTTATCCTCCATGTATGTACTCATTTATTTATATCAATATAGACTCATGGATATTTTATACTTTGGGTTACAGTCCAATAGTACTTTACTTTGTGGCTGTAATTTTTTCAGCTTTGGCCATTGGGAGCTCTTCCAGTTGTCACCTGTGCACGTTTGACATATCGCCATTGTGGTGGGGTTTTCTTAAGAACATCCTTACTCTCTGACACTAGAAGATGCTTCAGGATCATCTCATATATTTCTTGCCTCAGTCTTGGAATTAGACATCCATCCCAGGAGCCCTGGTTTCATTTAACAGAAACTGATACTGTTCTTGGAGCGACAGCAGTCTTGAAGCAGGATCTTATTTCCCTGTCCAGGGACTGAACCTAGCCACCAGTCCACCAGGGGCTAGAGGCTAGAAGCAAACTTCACTGATTCTTACCCCGTCGCAAAGCAAAAATGTTTCAAGGAGGCAAAAACTGCACAACAGGTATAAAGTTTATTATTAGAGACACAGCACAACATATGGGAGAGCACACAGAGAAACAGTTTATTTAAATCAGAAGTAGGGCAGAAATACACACCCAGAGAGGAGGGGGGCGTCCTGAATGAGGAGTGCAGTAAAGAGGGGATTTAAATCTCTTATACAGAACAGTCCTTCAGGGTCTTTGTTTATATGGGCCAGTTATCTTGTTTCCTTTTCCACACCTGACTGATCCTAGGACCCTCCCCAAGATGCGCACGCAACTTTTTGCTTAGATGGATCCCACCACAGAGGCCTGTGGGTACATGTCCACACACATTATGGGGTGGTGTCCCCTCCTTTTTTGACCCCCAAGGAGCCCTCCTGTGCACATGCAGTCAGGGAAGTTTTCCTTGACCTCAGGAGTGGTCATCTTATCTCTTTACTTCAACAGAGCTCAGCTTCTGCCACTAGCTTTGTCCTTGGAGTGTCTGGGTGAGAACAAAGCTTCAGTGTTACTCCACTTAACAAACACCAGCTGTCCAGCCCAGGGGTCCATCTATCTCCTGCATCAATACTGGAAACCAAGATCTGAACACTAGGTATGCTGGTTGCCACTGGAATGTCATTGCTTCCAGGCCCTCTTAGTTGACAAAACTAGGAAATATAATGTATACTACCCCTTGTCTATACAAGTATCTATAAATGCATCGGTATGCAACCATCTGTATGTACATTAAGCTAAACACAGATGCATACTGATGTCCCCAACTCCCATCCATTAACACATCATCCACTTTCCCTTATCTGGAACCTCCCACTACAGCAGTGAGAAACCCAGATCCCACCACCTGCCATATATTTAGTCAATTACCCAACTCCCATGTACATGTACACCAGTATCAGAATAGCTCACCCACACACCCATTGGAAAAAACTTTATCAATTATAGTGCTCATGTAAGTTCCTTTTGCCTTTGTCTTACACACTGAAGTTACTTAAATCATTTGCAAAGTTACGTAGGGTCAACAGCTTTCCCCTCATACACTTTCAGTGAAATTGTTTCATACACATGTAATACAGTTTGATTGTTCTGTTATGTTCTAACCGGGAATCCCCCAACTTTGTAAATGAGTTTTTAAATTTGTATACATTAAAGTTTACTCTTGATGTTTTTAAGTTGTATGGGTTTTAACAAATGTATAATGTTATGTATTCTCCATTTCAGTATAATACTGAATAATTTCATTGTCTTAAAAAAAAAAAATCCACAGAGTTTTACCTATTCAACTTTCCCTCAACTACTGTCAAATACCTGACAACCACTTACCTGTTTATCATCTCTGTAGTTTTACTTTTCTCAGAATGTCATATAAATAGAACCGGAGTGTATAGTCTTTAAATGCTGGCTTTCACTTAGCAACAGGCACTTTCACTTAGCAATATATACTCATCCATGTCTTTGCTTGGCTTAATGGCTCATTCCTTTTTACTCTTGAATGGTATTCCATTGTAAGATATATCACAGTATATTCATCCATTTACCTATTGGAAGACATGTTAGTTGCTTCTGTATTTTGGCAATTATGAATAAAGCTGCTATCAATAATTGTGTACAGGTTTTTGTTTGGACCTAAATTTTCAGATCAGGTGGATAAATATCTAGGAGTGCAATTGCTCAATCATATGGAAAAGCTATGTTTAGCTTTGTAAGAAACTACAAAACTCTCTCACAAAATAGCTATAGCATTTCGCATTCCCAGCAATGAATGAGAGCTCATCTTGCTCTGCATTCTCACCAGCAACTGCTGTTCTTAGTTCTTTTAGATTTTAGCCATTCTAATGAGGACACAGTGATATCTCATTATTGTTTTAATTTTCATTTCCCAAGAACAAAAGATGATGAGCAACTTTTGATATGCTTATTTGCCAGCTTCCTAGAGGTCTTTGTTGAGATATCTGACCCATTATTTAATTGCATTGTTTTCTTATTTTGAGTTTTAAAGATTCTTTGTGTATTTTAGATACAAGTCTTTTATCAAATGTGTTGTTTTCTCAATATTTTCTCCCAGTCTGTGGCTTGTCTTTGGATCCTTTTAACAGTATCTATAGAAGAGCAGAAATTTTAAAGTCCAAATTGTCAATTTTCTTCCATGGATTGAGTTGTATTCTATCTAAAAATCTAAACAAACACAACGCCACCTAGATTTTCTCCTATGCTTTCTTCTAGAAGTGTTTTATTTTTGCATTTTACATTGAGGTCTATGCTCCATTTTGAGTTAATTTTTGTATAACATGTAACGTCTATGTCTTGGTTTGGTTTTTCCCATATGGACATTCAATAGTTCCAGCATCATTTGTAATAAAAGTTCTCATTTTCCTCCACTGAATTGTCTTTGCCACTTTTTCAAAGATCAATTAACTGTATTTGTGTGGGTCTATTTTGGGCTCTCTATTCTTATTGATCTATACGTCTTTTCTTTCACCAATATCATACTGTCTTTGATTGCTTTATCTTTATGGTAGCACTTGAAATTGGGTAATTTGTGTCTTCCAACAATTTTCCTTTTTTTCAGTAGTGTGTTGGCTTTTCTCCACCTTTTTCCTTGCCATACAAATTTTAAAATCAGCTTATCAATATCTATAAAATAACTTGCTGGGATTTTGATTAGTATTGTGTTGAAGCAATACATCAAGTTAGGAAGAAATGAAATCCTAACAATATTGAATCTTCTACTCCATGAACATGTGACATCTCATTTATCCAGATCTATTTTATTTCCTTCATCAGTGTTTTGTAGTTTCCCACGTATAGATCCTAAGAACATGTTGTTAGATTTGTATCTAAAAATTTCAAAATTTTGGTTCTATTGAAAATGTTAGTGTTTTTTAATTATAAGTTCCAACTGTTCTTTGCTTATAAATAGGAATGCCACTGACTTTTGTACACTGACCTTGTATCCTGCAACCTTACTACATGCAATAGTTCCATGTTTTTATTTTGCAGATTCTTTGGGGTTATCTATATTAGCAACCATGCCATCTGCAAATACAGTCAGTTTTATGGCTTCCTTTCCAATATGTCTACATATTGTTCCTTCTTCTTTTGTCTCATTGCATGAACTACAATTACCAATAGGAGAAGCAATAGAGGACATACTTGCCTTGAGAGTTTTTATCATGACTGGGTTTGGATTTTGTCAAATTCCTTTTCTGCATGAATTGGCATAATCATGATTTTTCTTCAAGAACTATATTGATTTTTTAATTTTGAACTAGCTGCATATATCTGGAATAAACCCCCTTGGTCATGGTATATAATTCTTTTTATACACTGCTGGATTCAACGTGTGATATTTAAGGATTCTGTGTCTATATTTGTGAAAGACATTGGTCCATAGCTTTCTTTTCTTATAATATTTTTATATGATTTTTGTACAAGGGTACTGCTACCCTCATAGAATGAGTTAAGAGGTACTCTTCTGCTTCTATTTCCTGAAAATGATTATGGAAAATTGCTATTGTTTCTAAAATGTTTAATAGAATTTATCATTAAAACTAAGCATGGTAGTTTATTTCTTGGAAAGTTATTGATTGAATCTCATTAATAAACATAAGGCTATTCAAGTTATCCCTTTCTACTTGTATGAATTTTGGTAGTGTGTATTTTTCAAGGAATTGTTCCATTTCATCAAATTTGTCAGCATAGAGGCTGTTCATATCATTCCTTTATTATCCTTTAATGCCCATGGGCTCAGTAGTAACGACCTCTCATTTATGACATTGGTAATTTGTGTCTTCTCTATTTTTTTCATTGGCTAGCCTGGCTATAGGTTATTTTTGAAATTTCATATAACCAGCTTTTGATTTGTTTTCTCTGTTTATCTGTTTTCAATTTTATTGAGTTCTCCTGTAATTATTATTTCTCCTCTTCTGCTTGCCATAGGGCTAATTTGCTTACCTTTCTCTAATTTCCTAAAGTGGGAGCTGGGATTATTGATTTTTGAACTTTCTTTTTAATATATACATTGAATGATACATATTTTCCTCTAAGCACTGCTTTCACTGCATCCCACCAATTTTGATAATCTGTAATTTAGCCCAAAATGTTTTTAATTTCTCTTAAGACTTTTCCTTTACTCATGGTTTATTTACAAACATTTTAATTTTCAAATACTTGGGGATTTTCCAACTATCTTCTTGTTATTGATTTCTACTTTAATTTCATTGTTGTCTGAAAACACACATGTATAATTTTTATTACGTTAATTTACTAAGGTGTGTTTTATTAATAAGCCCAGAATGGAGTCTATCTTGGTGAAGATAGATGATGCATAGGAGGTTGGACAGCTGTTGTTACCGTATTCTATAAAATAGAATTTATATATATTTATATAGACTATTCTATAAAAATCAATTATATCAACTAGATTTTTTTTCTTTGTCAATCAACTAATACTGATTCTTTTCATCTTTACTGAGGTAAAATTGACAAATCAAAATTTACATATTTAAGAGGTACAACTTGATTTTTCTGTTGAAATATAGTTGATTTACAATGTTGTGTACAACTTGATGTTTACAAAAATAATTGCCACAATCAAGCTAACTGACATATTCATCACCTCACAGTAACTTTTTCTTGTGTGTGTATTAACACTTAGATCTATCCTCTTAGTAAATTTCAAGTATAAGATAAAGTATTGTTGACCATATTTTCATTACTCTACATTAGATCTCCAAATCTTATACATCTTGCATAACAAATTTTGTACCCCTTGACCAACATCTCCACGTTTCCCTCCAGTCCCTGGCAACCACCATTCTACACTCTGCTTCTATGAGTTTGACTATTTTAGATTCTACATATAAATGATTTCATGCAGTATTTGTCTTTCTGTATCTGGTTAATTTTACTTAGCATAATGCCCTCCAAGTTCATCCATGTTGTCACAAATGGCAGGATTTTCTTCTTTCTCATGGCTGATTAATACTGCATTGTATACATACACCACATTTTCTTTATCCATGGACTTAGGTTGTTTCCATGTCTTGGCTATTGTAAATAATGCCGTAATTAATATGAGAGTGACAATCTCTTCAATATCTTGTTTTCTTTCCTTCAGATATATATTCAGAAGTGGGACTGCTGGATCATACAGCAGTGTGTGTGTGTGTGTGTGTGTGTGTGTGTGTGTGTTAAGATCACCTGACACTTTGGTAGTTAACTGAATAAACTCTCATCTCGTAGAGCAGATTTCCTGTTAAAGAATTGCCTCAGTTTTTGTTTGAGAAAGTCTTTATTTCTCCTTCACTTTTGAAGGATAATCTTATTGGATATAGAAATTTAAGTCGGTGGGATTTTTCTTTCAACATTTGCAATATTTCACCCAACTCACTTCCTGCTTATCTGTATCTAATGAGAAGTCCACTGTAATTTTCATTCTTGTTTCCTCTCAGATAAAGTGTTTTCACCCTCTGTAGCTTTTTTCAAGTTTTTCTCTATCTTTGCTTTTTTGCAGTTTGAATTATGGTATGCCTATATGTGTATTTTGGGTATTTTTCCTGCTTGGTAGTCTATGAGTTTCCTAGATTTGTGATTTTGTATCTGTTATTAATTTTGGAAAGTTCTTGGCTATTACTTCAAATGATTCTTCTCTATTCTTTTTGTTATTTTAATTATACATCTGCTACACCATTTTATATTGTACCACAGTTCTTGAACATTCTGGGTTTTTCTTCTGTCTTCAAACTCACTAATTTTTTTCCTTGGCCATGTCAAGTCTACCAGTGGCCCATCAAAGCACTCTTTGTTTCTGTTAGTGTTGTTAGTATTTTTGTTTCCCTATTTCCTTTTGACTCTTTGATTTTTACCTCTCTACTTATATTACCCGTCTGTTCTTGCATTTTGTCTACTTTTTCCATAAGAGGCCTTAACATATTAATCATAGTTATTTTAAAGTACAGTTCCAACAACTCTGTCATATCTGAGTGGCTGAGACTGGGTATTTTTTCCTTTTGTCACCTTGCTGAAAGCCATACATGTATCAGGCAATAGGAACTGAGGCAAACAGGCCTTGAGTGTGTGGATTATGTTAACCTGCTGAGAGTTGGTCTGTGATTTTCGTTTGCTATAGAAATAGATGCCAGACTGTTCTTATTTCTCTCTTAACCTTGAGCTTTCCTAAGTACTCCTCTGAGAGAGTCTGTGTCTTGCATCTCTTTTACTGTGACCCACTGTTCTAGTGTAATACTAGAACCTTGCTGGTGTGATGGTAAGGTGCAGGGGAAAGGGAGAATTCTGGGGTAGGTGATAAGTCACAGTCTTTTAGTGGGCCTATCTCTGGGCTGTGAAATTGTATACTTTTGTTTTTAACAGCTCTAGTGATACAAGGGTCCCTTCTTGTACCTCCTCCCATCCTTCAACCTCTATTCCTTTCTCTGGCTGCAGCATTTTCCATCTACTTCCTTGAAACCCTAACCCCTATTGACCTTGCTTTCTCCCTTTAAGCGAGTCTGGAAGGTCTGGAGGAGACGGGAGTGTGGAGGAAATTTCCTTAGAGTAGGCCTTGGTTATGGAGACGGCTTTTGGTGTACTTCACTGACGATTACTCTTCCCCTCCCCCTGCAAGAGCCAAGATCGGATCTTTCACCATGAGAACCTGGTGGAGCTCTGGGAAATAAATCCCTTAGCACTCTAGGAGACTCCTCTAAGCCTGTAGCCCCAGGATTTTTCTCATGCTCATGCTAATCCAGATCCGGCCTCAGCCCCTAGCGATTTGCCAACTTTACCATTTATGAGGTCCTACCAGTTTGTTACTCCAGAACTACTCCAGATAAACAGATCTCTGCTGTGACTCTCCAGCCTCACCTGTCTCTCCAGATTTCAGGGCAGTGGTTTGCTTTACAACCTCATTGTTCTGCCAGGTCTAAGAGATCTCATTGATTTTCAGTTCGTCCAACTTTTTTTTTGTAGTAAGGACAGAAATGATGACTTCCGAGCTCTTTATATGTCATAGCTGAAACCAGCAAGGTCTTTAGCTCCCACCTTCACTCAGTTTAGCTTCCAAAACGGACAGCTAAAGTAAAATGCAAAGTAAAAAACTTTCCTTTTCTAGCTAGAAAGCAAAGTAAGCAGTATAGTACAGCGTGAACTAAAAAGGGTGGGCTTTGAAGAAAGATTGCCTAGTTGCAAAACCTAACTGCTGTAGGCTTCAAGTACCTCATCAGTAAAACGAGAATAGTAAAGTGCCGAACTTAAAGGTTTACAACAATGAAGCACAACGTCTGGCACATAGCAAGTACTCAATAAATCATATTAGTACAAATGTTCCTTATACTAGTTGAATTATTAATTCAATTCCATGGCAGGAATGTCAGTTCAGGAATCAATAAACCCAAATTCAAACTGGAATGGATCAACCAATAGTGTTAACAGAGAAAAAAAAATGAGAAGTCAATCTAAATTATAGCCCAAAGTAAACTGAAAGTAAATAGAAGGAAAAGGGAATGGAACTTTTCCCCCAAATATTCCACTTTAGCCTTAATCAACTAATAGGGTAAACATCAACCTGATTTGACAATTTCTCCAAGACCAAAAATCTTTGGGCCTATAGCAAATGAGGATAAAGTTAAATGGACAGGAAAGGTTGGTTTTCACTGACAAAACTTCTCTGGTTAGGGTCTTGGGTCAGATAAAATATATTAACACCTCCTAGAAAATCAAATGCTAGGAACACAGAACTCTGTCTTTAAATAGCTTTAAGGAAAACAGAAGCTTAACGAGACTGTGAGAATATATTTCCAGTAGGTTTGACACCTCCACCTGGTAAGAAATATCACACCAGGAAAGTGACATCTGAGCCCCTCAAGGGGCACTCAGGAAAGAGCCTGGATTATTACAAATCCCTTGCAGCCGGTAGGCAATCAGGTACATAGCCAAAGTCACCAAAACAATTTGGAGGGGCCAAAAGGGTTTAATGTCCCTAAGCAGAGGGCACAAAGAGCTTCTCCATGTCCCTGACAGGATTCATATCCTTATCAAGAGGTAAACTGACCACTTTGGGGAGGATTTAAAGCTAATAAAACTTGCCGATCAGCTGAGAGTGGTGCTACCTCTGTGAATTAAGTCGTATCCTGCACCTACAATAAGAGGACTTGTAACCTTTGGCTGTGTCCTTATAGTTTTCTGTCAATCACTACACAACTGTACCCTGAGTAACTATTTTATAGCAGTCTAGGCCATACCAGGGCAAGGATAATCATTTAATCAGAAAAACATCAATAAAAACAACACCTCTCTGGCTTGACAGTTTGTGGAAGACACAGTTCCCTCAAATGTCTCCTCACAAATCTCTAGAGTATCCATGTTATATGTCAGGTGTGTCTGTGTGGGTCTCGGGCTAATCTCAAGTAGCCATTCCTTCTTTTCTTACCCACCATGAAGGCTGTTGCTGAAGCCACGTCAAAGGTGATTATATTCACCCTAAGAGCACCTTGAATGTGTCAATTCCACCATAATGACGACAGGTCATCAAGAAGTTCGTGATGCAGCCAAAACCAGACACCTTCTTCTGTGGTTTCCAGCATCAATGTTATTTTTCCACCAAAGCAGTGGAAGGTGCTTCAAATCACACAGCCCACCTAGATTTTACTCACTCTTTTAAGACCCTCTCCAGTGGACTTTGTTATGAATCCAAAGAAGCGTGATAGCAGAGGACCCATGTATGTCCGTCTATTCCCTTAGAATGAGAAAGCTCCTGAAAGCCTTAAGGTAAGATCCCCTTAAGGTAATATATATAACCTTGAGACATGCCCAAACTGGGAAGGGAGAGGACATGCAACCAATGTTCTTTCACCTGAGACACACATACACATACACACACACACACACACACACACACACGTGGACTAAATTCAAGTATCCACTCCCACACCTTTATCAAATCCTGACATTATGGATACCTTCTGTCTTTGCATTTAAAACAAACTAATTATAAAGCTTTTGATCATACTTATAAATTAAAATGAACTATAAACAAATGAGAAGCTAGCTGTCATCAAATATTTAACAAAGTCAAAAGAACAGAGCTTTGGTCTCAGTTGGGTCTTTCCTAAAGTGGCCTATATATAGTGAGGAGTTTGGGTTCTGAATGACATTAAAATCCAGAGATATAAGAAATCAACCATAACTTTCATTTCATTCGAAGTATAAAGTTTCATAATATCAGACTGATAGTATAATTCAAGCTACTATGAAGGTTACAAAAGCATCTGTCTCATTTGACATATGAGGAAACTGAGACGCTAAGAGAAAAAGTGAACATATGTATATTCCAAGATTATTACTAAGAATTGTGTCAAGGCAAAATACAAATTACTGAGGATGAAGTTCGTTACCGATTCTCTTCTGTATAGGAAACAAGAATACTAGATTATTAGAAATACTGGTGTAGATTTACTGCATTTAATCACTCTTTATCCTTCAATATGAAATGATTTCAATATCTAAAAGATATTTCCTTTTCTCTGCAAGATGCTGTAATATCCATGAGACCCCTGAAGTGGTAAAAGCATATTCCATTTTATTCCAGCTTTCAAATCAGAGCTCACACAATCTTATAATGCTTTTCCTATAGGAAATAGTTTTATAGCAACCTTCATCTTATAAATGGAGCTGTTTAATTTAGAGCTAGAGGATGATCCCAGTGTGTTCACAGCACATTTATTGAATTTATAACTATAATGCCTTCGGATATGTATTATATATCATGTATTCTATTGACCCATTGAAAATATCTTGCTTCTTACAAGAGGCATAAGGGGACATTCATAAAGAAAGTGAAATGTGCCTTATACCTCAAGTTCTAACATTGAATATAATGGACTGGTGATACAAATAAAAGCCTAAACCAACACCTGATATTTTATTACTAGTTGTCTATAATAGAATTCAGTGGTCCTTTTACTTGATACCTTAATGCAGCTACCTTTAAACTGGGGTACAAATGCCCTTGGGGCATATGAGGGCATTCCAAGTCGTATGTGGAAATAGTCAGTTTTAAGGAAATCAATTTCCGAACCTGCCTAAACACATGTACTCTTTCCCAAAATTGATTTGCCTGAACAGTCCCTGAGGTAAAGGCATCATTCAGAATCATTTTTCTTTATTTACTCTTTTATAATCTCAGTTTTCCTATTTTACAAAAGAAAATAATATCATCCTGGTGTGTGAAAACTTCTGAGACACCAAACAAGAGACAATATTCAAATGTGGGTGTTGAATTTTGGGCAAATTGAGTAGCTTTAATGACTGGCAACATCTTCTTACAGGGCAGGTGTATCCAAATGTTTTGCTTTTAAGAAAACTGGAAGAGCATCCAGTCAGTGCTGGCAGTTGATAATTAAATACGCATCTTGAAAAGACACAAAGCAGTGAGTGACATTGCCGTCAGAAATCTTCCATTTCCACGGTTCCTATATAGTACGTATATCCTTAAAAACGAAACCCAGAATTCTGAGCCCTCCCTCAATCTAGCTCAACTGAAGATTTATGAACGGATTGAGAATTTTAGATCTGTTCATTTCATTAAAACATGCACTTAAATAATATTTTTATTTTCATATTTAGTAGTTCCTCCAAATTTATATTTGTGTGCTTCTAATCAATTGTGTACTAATGACAGGTTCTTAAAAGAACTTAAAGTTTTAGCAGCTACATCAAAGGACTTTTCTAATAAAATTTGGGGTGATGATAAAAAATTTTTAAACATAATAAGAGGACTTGGGATCAAGACGGCGGACTCGGAAAATCCCAAGCGCGCCTCCTCCATGGACACACCCAAACTACAACTACATAGAGAACAACTATCTCTGAGAATGACCTGAAGACGAGAAGAAAAGACTTTCTACCACTAAAGATATAAATAAAAAGGCCACTTTGAGACAAGCAGGAGAGGAAGAGACACAGTCCAGTTAGAACCCACACCCCCAGTGTGACAACCCAGCAGCAGGAGGGCTATCACGACCACAGAGATCCCCGTGAGGGATGAGGTATTCGAGCCCCACACGGGGCTCCCCAGTCCTGGAACCTGCACCAGGGAGACCAGCCCCCATAATGCCGGGCTTTGAAAACCAGGGGGCCTTATGTCCAGGAGAGCCTGAGGGCTGCGGGAAACTGAGACGCTGCTTTTGAAGCACTTAGGCACAAACTTATTTCTTCCAAGTCCCAGTGCAGAGGCAGCAGCTTGAAAAGCACCTAGGTTGCATAAGATTTATTGACTAATTTTAGGGCATGTGTTAAAAGAGCAGGAATCTGGTAGAACCTTCTCCAGGGACAAAAAGCACTGGCAAACACCATTTTTTTGTTTGTTTTACTTTTCATCCACCCAGCTAGACCAGCACTGGTGGGCACCACTTCTGTCAATCTCCGTCAACCTAGCTAAAAACCATGTGCCCTACTCCAGGGTTCCCCTGAGGACCAGCTCTGCACAACCAGCCTGACTCAAGGGGCCTCTCCAAAGTGGCTCCTGCCCTGCCTCACCCAGCAGGCTGCTCCAGCCACCAACGGTGCCCATCCAAATCATCTCCCACTCCAGATGGCCAGCCTACATACCAGCACATCTGCAACAGTCATGGTTGGGCCTCAAAGCCAGCTGCACTGGGGACTAGCTCTGCAGTTGCAGCCCAGCATGGCACCCAGCACCAGGGGTCAACTCCACCCACCAGCCATCCCACAGCAATCACAGTCCAACCACAACAGGAGAGCACACACAGTTCACACAGGGGACAGCCCTGGAGCACCTGGATATGGTGATCAGGGGAGACTGCATCATTGGACCCAACAGACCATAGTCTATATAAGGCTACTCTTTCAAGACCAGGAGACATGGCTGATATATCTAAGAAGATGTGGTATACATATATACAATGGAATTTTAGCAAGCCATAAGAAGAATGAAATCTTCCCATTGGAGACAACATAAATGGGAGCTAAAGGGTATCATGCTAAGTGAAATAAGTCAGAGAAAGACAAATACCATATGATTTCACTTGTATGTGAACTCCAAAAAGCAAAGCAAACAAACAAAATAAAAAAGAAACAGATTCATAGATGCAGAGAACAAAGTGGCAGTAACCAAAGGGAAGGGGGTGGGGGATGGGTGAATGGTCAAATAGGTGAAAGGGATTAACAAGTACAAACTTCCAGTTATAAAATAAGTCACAGAGATGTAATATACAGCATAGAGAATGTAATCAATAATACTGCAATACTTTGTACAATGACAGATTATCGAAGTGATCGAAGTGATCAATTTGTAATGTATATAAATATCAAATCACTGTGTTGTACACCTGAAACTAATATAGTATTGTATGTCAACTATAATTTTAAATGCTAAAAAATAAAGAACAAACATAAACATATAATATATAAGATAATAAATATGACAAACTCAAAGTAGAAAAGGAAATAAGTAAAATTTATTTCTTTTAAAGTAGAGCTTGTTCACTTTTAATGGATTGACATGGGAATCAAATCATTAGGTAACTGGTTATATAAAGGAGTAATATAACAATTTTCAATGTCAATATGGACAGTATACTGAAAATTACATCCTTTGCAACTATTTACATTTATGATGGAAGAGTTGAAATGTCCACTAGTAAAGGAATGAGGGGCATATCGCTTTTCAAATTACTTTCAGGAAATAGGTTATTTAAAAAATGTTTGAAAACCACTCACTTAAATAATATCTAAAGGAAGACTAATAAATCAGTAGATTTCTAAGTTATACTTTCAAGTCTCTTCATCACTGGTTTGCAGAGCACTGTCATAACTCTTATTTCACGTGTCACTGTTCATTCATTGTCCATACCCTTGGAGCTCCAAGAGGTTGGGTTCCTTGTTCCCCACATGTAGGAAGCCCCAGCGTTTAGCAGTGTCTCCATTAAAATCACTCAGTTGTGTTTCAGAAAATAAAAGTGAGTATTTTACCTCCTACTTTATCTTCACATAGAAAATCCATTAAATGCGCTGAAACAGAAAATCTAAGTGTGTACAATTTGACAAATATCCCAAATCACACTGGAATTCTCATACACAACACATGCACAACCACAATTTTAAAAAACAGAAAGCAAGAGAGAGAATGAGACAGAGAACTTAGCTGTAACTTTCATTTATTCAACATATATTTATTGAATACTTTCTATATGCCAGACACTATTTTAGGAATTAGATGCTAGCACTATGGCATGCATCCCTCCTGATTTATAATGGAGTTGGCTTGCACAATTTCTTACAGGTACTGAATCAACTGGAAAAACATTAGATTCCACAAGTATTTGCCATATAAGCAATTTAATTCTTCTGTCTGGTTTTCCTTTGTAGCTGGGCCATTTATGAACACATTTTCCAAGGTATTATGCCTCCTATCTTGGATTTTCTAGGTAGAAAGACAACGTTCACTTTTAGAAACTCGTCGGGGATATTGATTCTGAAATGTTTCTGAATTTTAAAATGATTCCCTTGTTGACTTTATGGAAGGCACATCATCTCCCTGCTGTAGTTTCCACAACTCCAGAATATGAAAATACAAAAATTAAGGATTTGCTACTTATGCTACTTTCTCAAGATAATATGTAAGATTAGAGAACATTTTGAGTTAAGGCCATAGTTATTATTTTTACTAAACAATTTATCCAAACATTTAATGCTAATTCTTCAATCATGATGGAATTCTTCAGACAGAAATTATATCACAGTAACTAAACCTCACTGAGCTAAGTCATCTGACTAATTTGCCATAACTTTAATTTTTTTCATTGTACTACTTCTGCTAAAAAGTGTTCCAAGTCTTCCCTGTTCCTGGGCTCCAGTTGGGTCCAAAGTGCTGCTCTAAATTCACCTGTTCCAAATTACTTTTCTTCTTATAATCATCTTCTGGTGTTTTCAGAGCCTATTCCGATTTACCTATTAAAACTATCAGCAACATGTTCCCCTATGTTCTCAGAGAACCTCTCCCAGACCGCCATGTTATATCCAGAAAGTGGCTGGATGATGCTCTTTCATGTGAAAGGTCTGATCAGAGAAGTTAAAGTTAAGAAACAAGACTGAATACAGTACTAAAGAAACCAGCACCATCAAGCAGTGTTCATTGACTGCATCTACTCATGATTATGGATGCAAAGCTCGATAGAACAGGCACTCAAAATTAGTTTAAAACTTTAAAGGTAATTATACAAAAAAAACTTAAGAACTAGGTTTTTTTTTAAACTCAGATATGATGGTCTCAAAATAAGAAATTGTAAAAACAAACATTTAGAATTGTAGACGTTAATTCTCACAGGAATACCAAAATCACAAGTATTTACAGAACAACTGTTGATGAGGAAAACCAGAACCTACCAGAAAAGATCTTCTACAACTAAAGATATGAAGAAGGAACCACAACAAGACGGGTAGGAGGGGTAGAATCACAGTATAGTCAAGACCCATACCCACAGGTGTGTGACCCACAAGTGGAAGCATAACAACTACCAGAGGTTCTCTCCAAGGAACAAGGGGTCTGAGCCCCACACTTGGCTCCCCAGCCTGGGGGTCTTGTGCCTGGGTCAGACCTAACTGCTGATCTTGGAGACACTTCCGGAGAAGCAGGAGGCAACTGGATCTCACCCTGGGGACAAAACACTGATGGATATCATTTTGGGAAGCTTGTTCAACCACATGGACACTGGTGCCAGCAAGCATCATTTTGCAATCCTCCCTCTGGCTTATTAGCCTGACGATCCAGCCATGCCCCTGCCCACCAGCCTATAGACACTAGTGCTGGGAAACTTCAGGTCAAGCAACCAACTAGGCAGGGTCACCACCCACCAGCAGACAGGCCGCCTTAAGATCTCCTGAGACAAAAGCCACCCCTGGACATGACCCTGTCCACCAGAAGGCCCAGGACCCAGTCCCACACACCAGTGCACAGGCACTAGACATGGGACCCCAGGGCCCTGTAGCCAGAGACACCAGGAACCAGCTCCACACACCAGTAGGCAGGCAACTGCCCCAGAACCTCTGGGCCCTGGACCTGACCACCAGCAAGCCTGCTCTAGCCCTAGGACCAGCCTCATCCACCAGCAGGTGGACACCAGCCCCAGAACAGCCTCAGCCTCCAGGGGCAGAACCCAAGCCACACACCAGCAGACCAGCACCAGGCCCTGCCCACAGAAGACCAAGACAAGCTTCAGAAAGCAGTGGGCCCTGTAGCCAATATATGACACCAGTGATCTGACACCAGCTCTGGGACCCCTGGGCACTGCAGCAAACCCCAAAACATGGCTCTACCCACCCTGGGTCAGCACTAGCCCCAGGAATTTGATTCACCCACCAGTGAGTGGGCACCAGCTCTGGGATTTCCTGAACCCCTACTCCACCCACCAGAGACCAGCACTAGACCCACAGCCCTCCTGGGGGTCCACATTCAACTGCCTTGTGATCCAGCTTTGCCAACCAATGGCCAGAAGCCTCCACACAAGGCAGGGCCTGGCAACCAACTGGACGGGAGGCCCGCTGGGCTTTCCAGACAACCCACAGTAGTCAGCCCACCACAAGAGAAGGACTCGCTTAGCTTACATAGGGGGCACCTCTAGAGCATTATAACTCTGGTGACTGGAGGGGAGACACATAGGATGTCTCCTACAAAAGGCCACTTCTTCAAGCTTGGGAAATGTCATCAACCTACCAGATACATAGAAATAAAAACAGCAAGTTAGGCAAAATGATGTGACAGAGAAACATGTCCCCAAAAGGAAGAAGATAAAACCCCAGGAGAATTAAGTGAAGTGGAGATAGACCATCTAACCAAGAAAGAGTTCAGGGTAATGACTGTAGAGATGATCAAAGAACTTGGGAGAAGAATGGATGAACAGTGTGAGAGGTTAGATGTTTCTAACAAAGAGTTAGGAAATGAAAAGAACAGCCAAACACAGACGAAGACTTCAAGAACAGAAATGAAAAATACGCCAGGAGGAATCAACAGTAGACTGACACAGAGGAATGGATCAGCAAGCTGAAAGACAGAGCAATGGAAATCACTGATTCTCAACAGAAAAAGAGAAAAAGAACAAAAAGAAATAATGACAGCTCAAGAGGCCTCTGACTCAACATCAAGAATACTAACATTCACATTATAGAGGTCCCAGAAGGGGAAGAGAGAGAGAAAGGGCCAGAGAACATATATGAAGACATAATAGCTGAAAATTTCCCCCACATGAGAAAGGAAACAGATATCCAAGTCCAGGGAGCACAGACAGTCTGAAACAGGATCAATTCAAAGAGGACCACACCAAGATACATTATAATTAAAATGGCAAACATTAAAGATAAAGAGACTATTAAAAGCAGCAATGCAGATCAAAACTGCAATGAGGGCTTCCCTGGTGGCACAGTGGTTGAGAGTCTGCCTGCCAATGCAGGGGACACAGGTTTGTGCCCTGGTCCAGGAAGATCCCACACGCCCCGGAGTGGCTGGGCCCGTGAGCCATGGCCGCTGAGCCTGCACATCCGGACCCTGTTGCTCCGCAACGGGAGAGGCCACAACAGTGAGAGGCCCGCGTACCGCAAAAAAAAAAAAAAAAAACCCTGCAATGAGGTATCACCTCACACCAGTGAGAATGGCCACCATCAAAAAATCTACAAACAATAAATGCTGCAGAGGGTGTGGAAAAAAGGGAACCCTCTTGCACTGTTGGTAGGAATGTAAATTGATACAGCCAATATGGAGAACAGTACAGGGGTTCTCTAAAGAACTAAAAATAGAACTACCATATGACCCAGCAATCCCACTGCTGGGCATGTACCCTGAGAAAACCATAAATCAAAAAAACACATGCACCCCAGTGTTCACTGCAGCATTATTTACAATAGCCAGGACATGGAAGCAACCTAAGTGTCCATTGACAGATGAACAGATAAAGAAGACATGGTAATATATACAATGGAATATTACTCAGCCATAAAATGGAACGAAATTGGGCCATTTTTAGAGATGTGGATGGACCTAGAGTGTGTCATACAGAGTGAAATATTGATAAGTCAGAAAGAGAAAAACATGTATCATATATTAACGCATATATGTGGAATCTGGAAAAACGATACAGATGAACCTGTCTGCAGGGCAGGAAAAGAGACGCAGATGTAGAGAACGAACGTGTAGACATGGTGGGGAGGGGGATGTGGGATGAATTGGGAGATTGGGATTGACATACATACACTAACATGTGTAAAACAGATAGCTAGTGGGAACCTGCTGTATAGCGTGGGGAGTTCAGCTCGGTGCTCTGTGGTGACCTAGATGGGTAGGATGGGGGGTGACGGAGGGGATATATGTATATATATGGCTGATTCACTTCATTGTACAGCAGAAACTAACAAAACATTGTAATGCAACTGTACCCCAATTTAAAAAAAAAAAAAATTAGCAGCAAGGGAAAAGCATCAAGTTACATAAAAGTTACGCCCATAAGGCTATCAACTTGACTCTTCAGCAGAAACCCTGCCAGCCAAAAAGGAGTAGCACAATATATTTAAAGTGGCAAAAGGGAAAAACCTACAACCAAGTGTACTCTACCTGGCAAGGTTTTCATTCAGATTTGATGGAGAGATCAAAAGTTTAACAGATAAGCAAAAGCAAAAAGAGTTCAGCACCAGGAAGTAAAAGCAAAAACGAACAAATGTGACCTAATTTAACTAAAAAGCTTTTGCACAGCAAAGTAAACTGTAAAGAAATGAAAAGACAACCAACAGAATGGGAGAAAATATTTGCAAATGATGCGATCAAAAAGGGATTCATTTCCAAAATATACAAACAGCTCATACAGCTCAATATCAAAAAAAAAAAAAACCAATCAAAAAATGGGAAGAAGACCTAGATAGACATTTCTCCAAAGGAGACATACAGATGGCCAACAGGCACATGAAAAGATGCTCAATATCACAAATTACTAGAGAGACGCAAATCAAAACTACAATGAAGTATCACCTCACATGGGCCAGAATGGCCATCATCAAAAAATCTACAAATAATAAATACCAGGGAGGGTGTGGAGAAAAGGGAACCCTCCTACACTGTTGGTGGGAATGTAAATTGGTACAACCACTATGGAAAACAGTATGGAGATTCCTTTAAAAAAAAAAAAACACTAAAAATAGAGTTACCATGTAATCCCACTCCTGGGCATATATCTGGAAAAGATGAAAACTCTAATTCAAAAAGATACATGCACCCCAATATTCACAGCAGCACTATGTACAATAGCCAAGACGTGGAAGCAACCTAAATGTCCATGGACAGATGAATGGATAAAGAATATGTGTAATATTACTCAGCCATAAGAAAGAATGAAATAATGTCATTTGCAGAAACATGGATGGACCTAGAGAATAAAATACTAAGTGAAGTAAGTCAGAGAAAGACAAATATCATATGATATCACTTATGTGTGGAATCTAAAATAATGATACAAATGAACTTAACTTACAAAACAGAAATAGACTCACAGACATAGAAAACAAACTTCTGCTTACCAAAGGGGAAAGGGGGAGGGATACATTCGGAATTTGGGATTAACAGATACACACTACTATCTATAAAACAGATTAACAACAAGGACCTACTGTATAGCACAGGGAACTTAACTTATAATGAAAAAGAATATGAAAAAGAATATATGTGTGTGTGTGTGTGTGTGTGTGTGTGTGAGAAAACTGAATCACTTTGCCATACACCTGAAACACTGTAAATCAACTATACTCCAATTAAAAAAAAAAAAGTTCAGTACCACCAAACCAGCTTTACAAGAAATGTTAAAGGGACTTCTCTGAGCAAAAAAGAGAAGGCCACAATGAGAAATATGTAAATTATGAAAAGAAAAAGCTCATTGGTAAAGGCAAATATACAATAAAGGTAGTCAATCAACCACATACAAAGCTAGTAGGAAGGTAAAAGACAAAAGTAGGAAAATCATCTATACCCACAATGAGCACTTAAGGGACACAGAGAACAAAGAGATGTAAAATTTGATGTCCAAAACAGTAACCATAAGGGGAGGAGAGTACAAATGCAGGTCTGTTAATATATATATATATATATATATATATATATATATACACACACACACACACACACATATACATATAAAATATATATTATATATATTATGTGTAATATATATAATGATACATATTATATATATATCGTTATATATATATAATTTTACATTATAGAGAGAGAGAGAAAGAGAGACAGAGACAGGGACAGACAGAGACTGCTCTATATAAACCTAAGGGTAATCACAAACCAAAAATCTATAACAGATACACACAAAGAAAAGAGAAAGGAAAACAAACGTAACACTAACTATAGTCATCAAAAAAACAAGAGAACAAAAGAAGAACAAAAATGAACTATAAAGAAACCCCAAAACAATTAATAAAATGGCAATCAGAACATACATATCAGTAAGTACTTT
This sequence comes from Delphinapterus leucas, assembly GCF_059928025.1. Classification (NCBI taxonomy): domain Eukaryota; kingdom Metazoa; phylum Chordata; class Mammalia; order Artiodactyla; family Monodontidae; genus Delphinapterus; species Delphinapterus leucas. The sequence goes on from NC_143129.1 coordinate 14,415,322, forward strand.
AAATGTAAATGGACTAAATGCTTCAATCAAAAGACAGAGTGGCTGAATGGATACAAAAAGACCCTATATATGCTGTCTACAAGAGACTCACTTCAGATCTAAAGACACACAGACTGAAAGTGAAAGGATGGAAAAAGGTATTCTATGAAAATGAAAATCAAAAGAAAGCCAAGGTAGCAATACTTTGAGAAAACACACTTTAAAACAAAGACTGTTATAAGAGATGAAGAAGGATATTACAAAATGATAAAGAATCAATCCAAGAAGATATTACAATTGTACATATATATGCACCCAACATTAATATATAAAGCAAATATTAACAGGCAGAAAGGGAAAAATTGACAGTAACACAATACTACTAGGGGACTTTAACAACTCACTTACAACAATGGATAGGTCATCCAGATAGAAAATCAATAAGGAAACACTGGCTTTAAATGATTGGATTGGATGGACTTAATAGATAAAAATAGAACATTCCATCCAAAAGCAGCAAAATAAACATTCAAGTGCACATAGAACATTCTCCAGGATCAATCACATCTAGGCCACAAAACAAGCCTCTGTAAATTTAAGAAAATGAAAAGCATATCAAGCATCTTTTCCAACCACAATGCTATAAGACTAGAAATCAACTCCAAGGAAAAAACTGCAAAAACAAACACAGGATGTTTAACAATATGCTACCAAATGACCAACAAATCACTGCAGAAATCAAAGAAGAAATCAAAAAAATACCTAGAGACAAATGAAAACACACAAGGATCCAAAATCTATGGGACACAGCAAAGCAGTTCTCAGAGGGAACTTTATAGCAATACAAGTTTACTTCAGGAAACAAGAAAAATCTCAAATAAAAAACCTAAACTTACACCTAGAGGAACAAGAGAAAGAACAAACAAAACCCAAAGTTCGTAGAAGAAAAGAAATCATAAAGATCAGAGCAGAAATAAATGAAATAGAGACTTAAAAAGCAATAGATAAGATCAATTAAATTAAGAGCTAGTTCTTTGAAAAGATAAACAAAATTGATAAAACTTCAGCCAGACTCATCAAGAAATGAGGAGAGGACCCAATGCAATTAAATTAGAAATGAAAAAAGAAGTTACAACCCACACCAAATACAGAGGATCATAAGAGATTACTACAAACAACTATGTCAATAAAATAGAAAACCTAGAAGAAATGAACAAATTCCTAGAAATGTACACTCTCCCAAGACTGAACCAAAGAGAAATAGAAAATATGAACAAATCAATTACCAGTAATGAACTGAGTCAGTGAAAAAAGAAAACCTACCAACAAACAAAAAAATTCACAGCCGGAGGGCATCACAGGTGAATTCTAACAAATATCTCAAGAAGAGTTAACACCAATCCTTCTCAAGCTATTCCAGAAAAAAAAGCAGAGGAAGGAATGCTTCCAAATTCATTCTATGTGATCACCCTGATACGAAAACCAAGGATACCACAAAAGAAAAAAATCACAGACCAATATCACCAATGAAGATAGATGCAAAAATCCTCAAAAAATGTTAGCAAACTGAATCCAACATTACATTAAAAGATCATACAGCATGATCAAGTGGGATTTATCCCAGAGATGCAAGATTGATTAATTTGTGGATTCTGAATCAGTGTGATACACCACATTAACAAATTGAAGAGTAAAAACCATATGACCATCTCAGATGCAGAAGAAGCTTTTGACAAAATTCAACACACCCATTTATGATAAAACTTTTCAGAAACCGGTTATAGAAGGAACATACCTCAACAAAATAAAGGGAACATATGACAAGTCCACAGCTAACATCATACTCCATGGTGAAAAACTGAAAGCCAGGATCAGGAACAAGACAAGGATGCTCACCCTCACCACTTTTATTCAACACAGTATTGGAAGACCTAGCCACAGCAATCAGACAAGAAAAAGAATCAAAATTAGAAAAGAAGAAGTAAAACTGTCACTGTTTGCAGATGGCATACTATACACAGAAAATCCTCAAGATGCCACCAGAAAACTACTAGAGCTCATCAATAAATTCAATAAAGTAGCAAGATAAAAAGTTAATATACAGAAATCTGTTGTATTTCTATACACTAACAATGAACTATCAGAAAAATAAATTAAGAAAACAGTTCCATTTACAATCACATCAAAAAGAATAAAATACCTAGGAACAAATCTAAGGAGGTAAAAGACCTATATTCAGAAAACTATAAGACAACAATGAAAGAAGTTGAAGATAATACAAACAGATGGAAAGATATACTGTGTTCCTGGATTGAAGGAAGTAATATTGTTAAAATGACCATACTACCAAGGCAATCTACAGATTCAATGCAATCTCTATCAAAATACCAATCACATTTGACAAAACTAGATTATTTATAAAATATGTATGAAAACACAAAAGACCCCAAATAGCCAAAACAATCTTAAGAATGAAGAACAAAGCTGGAAGCATCATGTTCCCTGATTTCAAACCATATTACAAAGCTACAGTAAGTAAAACAATATGGCACTCGCACAGAACAGTCACACTGATCAATGGAACAGAACACAGAGACCAAAAATGAACCCACACTTATATGATCAATTAATCTATGACAAAGGAGGCAAGAATATGCAATGAGGAAGAGAGACTCTTCAATAAATGGTGTTGGGAAATCTGGACAGCTACACATGAAAGAATCAAATTGGACCACTTTCTCACACCATGCACAAAAACAAATTCAAAATGGATTAAAGACTTAAATGTAAGGCTCAAAGCCATAGAGAAAACATAAGCACAATACTCTTTGGCTTAAATTACAGCAATATTACTTTGGATCTGTCTCCTTAAGGCAAAGGAAACAACAGCAAAAATAAACAAATGGGACCTAATTACAATTGAAAGTGTTTCACAGCAAAGGAAACCGTTAACAAAATGAAAAGAAAACCTACAGAATGGAAGGAAATATTTGCAAATGATATGACCGAAAAGGGGTTTAATGCCCAAAATATAGAAACAGCTCATACAGCTCAATATCAAAAAAACAACCTGATTAAAAAATGGGCAGAGGAGCTGGATAGACATTTTTCCACAGAAGACATATGGATGGCCAATAGGGACATGAAAAGATGCTCAACATCACTAATGATCAGAGAGATGCAAATCAAAATCACAATGAGGCATCACCTGACATTTGTCGGAATGCCCATCATCAAAAAGACTGCAAATAACAAATGTTGGAGAGGATACAAAGGGATTCCTTGTACTATTGGTGGGAATGTAAATTGGTGCAGCCACAGTAGTAGAGTATGGAGGTTCCTCAAAAAAGTAAAAATAGAACCACCATACGACCCAGCAATTTCACTCCTGGCTATATATCTGAAAAAACAAAAATACTAGTTCAAAAAGATACATGCACCCCAATGTTTACAGTAGCATTATTTACAACTTCCAAGACACGGAAGCAACCTAAGTGTCCATGAACAGGAGAATAGATGAAAAAGATGTGGTATAAATACACACACACACACACACACACACACACACACACACACACAATGGAATACCATTCAGTCATAAGAATGAATGAAATTACGCCATTTGCAACAACATGGATGGACCTGGAGGGTATTATGCTTAATGAAATAAGACAAATACTGTATGATATCACACACATATGGAACCTAAAAAATAAAACAAAACTAGTAAATATGACAAAAAAGAAACAGAATCACAGATATAGAAAACAATCTAGTGGTTACCAGTGGGGAGAGGGAAGGGGGATGAATATAAGTGCAGGGCTTAAGGGGTACAGACAACTATGTATAAAATAAATAAGGTACAAGGATATATTATACAGCATAGGGAATATAGCCGATATTTTATAATAACTATAAATGGAGTATAATCTATAAAAATATTGAATCACTATGTTGTACACCTGAAGCTTATGTAATATTGAAAATCAACTATACCTCAATTTAAAAAAGAAAAAGAAACATTTAGAATTGTAGCAATGAAAAATTAATTGGGTAGAACATAATTGAACATCCAATATAAATTTAATACTCTTTCCCCTTGCCATTCTGGACATCTCATTGATTGTGGAGAACACTAGTCCCAAGCATGGGAAATGTGAAAACAGAATTAGAGATGGAAAATAAGGCAACACAGGACTAGGAAACTTGCTATTAGAAGTCATAATTTCCTACAAATTTTTAAACTGGATATGACTAAAAGCATTGTCAATATTTTTAATGTGAAATATTAGAATTAAAAATACATGTAAAAAGTCAGCACATTTTTAAAACTGAAGCTTCAATAAGTAAAAGGGAAATTGGCCTTTTCCTTTACTGTTAAATCTTTTGACTTTTTGACAATAGCTTCAGATTTAGGATTGTGACACATAATGCAGTGAGTGGACTCATGTATACCCCTCCCTGTATGTATTCTCCCACCCATTTCTGTGTATATAAAACTTACAACAAAGAGTAAATTCATCTGCTCTAGTACCTGTGTTCATTATACCAAAATTACAAAAATTCTCTTATGTGGGAGTGAATATTAACCTTATTTACTGCTTTGTATTTTTCTAGGGAAAATTTTCCCATGTGTCTGTCTGCCTGTGTCTCCCCCACCAACCTCTCTTCTTTTACATGCCAGACCAGTTTCTGATTCCCCCATGATTTATGTCACTTCCTAAGGTGAGTCTTTCCTGAAGGTTATTTAAAAAAAATTTTCAGAGTATTTAACATTTTGGATTATAATTGCACATTTATTGTTATGGTTATTCTAGTGACCTGAAGGCTCCCCACCCCACCCCTGCCATGCCCAGACACCTGTCTTGCCCCTATTACCCATCCCCAGAGAGAATATTGTCTTTTTGAATAAAAATGCATTCAAGATACGCTTTAGAAGTCATTCATACTGAGACTGAAGTGTTGGCTGGTTTACGGAAACCCCACATGCAGAAAAATCTGAGGATTCCCAACAAAACAGTGCTATATCTTACTTTGAGAAGAAAGGCAGGAAAGGGGACTTGGAGCTTCGTTGAACCAAAACTGCACTTCTTGCTTTATTAGGACAAAGCCATAGGAATTAGGGAGAAAAGAAAGAGGAGGAGTAAGGAAAACTACCATAGAAAGAGAATACCACCAGACAAAAAAGCCAACAGTAGGGAAATGTTTGCATCATTCTTTGGACTCTGAGGGCATTTCTGATCATATACAAGAAAGAAGAAATTCTTTTAATTATGAACTGTAAGTTTTTGGCTTTGAGGTTTCTGGTGACGGACTAAAACTGACAAGTTTTTCCAGCCACCATAGGGCTTAATGACAGGGTTACACTTGATTAACACCTATCCCTTCACTAGGGTATGAACACTGTGAAGCAAAGTCCACAGTATTTTTCAGCACCATACCTTAGTCCACAGACTTATGCCTGGCATGTAATAGGCACTCAAACATTAGTTCATTCTTCCACTCTGGGTAAGGAGATAACACCATTTAGCTATCAAGGAGCCAAATGGAATTACATGCAGATTAATGGAAATGCCCTTCCTACCACCAAAAAAAAAAAATGTTTTGCAGGTGTCATCTATTCTGGAAATAGATATAGAAAGAAAGTACTGGGCAGTGAATACACCTGCTAGGTGCATGAGTGTAAAACTAGTGGTTTTTTTTTTTAAAACAAGACAATGAGATTGTTTTAAGATGAAAGAGATTCCAGAAATCATCTATTTGGGCACTCAGTTTACAGAAGAAGTCCCTGAAACCCAAATGGGTTCAGTTATTTGTCCAAGGGCAGAGCTAGTTAGTTGCAAAACAAGAATAAAAACACTAGTCCTAGGGCTTCCCTGGTGGCGCAGTGGTTGAGAGTCCGCCTGCCGATGCAGGGGACACGGGTTCGTGCCCCGGTCCGGGAAGATCCCACATGCCACGGAGCGGCTGGGCCCGTGAGCCATGGCCGCTGAGCCTGCGCGTCCGGAGCCTGTGCTCCACAACAGGAGAGGCCACAACAGTGAGAGGCCCGCGAACCGCAAAAAACAACAACAACACTACTCCTTCTCCTCACTACCTAAGCGGATACTTAGGGATGGAAGACATGTTTCTGGGTAAATGAATATATTGAATACTCATATTTATATGTCATTTGAGTATTTATGAGTTTGTTTCTAATAAAGAAATGGATATTGAATGCATTGGAAAAGTTGATAAAGAATTATTTTACAAGTTGTGAGATAAATTTGGGAATTATTTTTCTGAAGTCTCAACCCTTAAAAAGTGAAAAAGCCTGTTACTGTACTGGCCCTATTTAAATCGGCTACCTTTATTCTGTATTCTGAAGGTAAGACTGTTTACCTTCTAACAGTGTTTTTCATATATACATGATTTTTGGGGAAGGAACAAATTGGTAATTATCTTCACTAATGAAATGTGCAATCATTCCAGTTAGAGTTTAAATGGGGCACGACTCTCATTCATAAGGCACATTGAATAAATGCCTATTAGGTACAGTTTAAAGTCCTAAGGCTTAATTCATCTTTTTTCTCTCTGTGGTTGATTCTTACTGCATATTCAGGGCAATTAGAAAATTTGATTTTTCTTCCTGGTGTATATATAATCCCCGTATTCATAAAGCCCAGCTCAGCAAAATAACAAGATAAAAGTCAAAATTTTCCGTGAAAAAAATAAAAAGAAGTGTAGCTGTGATGATGATAGGACTGAAGATTTGGGCTAAATTTTCTGTTAACAAAGGAAACTCTTGTTTAGCTTTAGTAAGTAACTAACAAATCATAATTATCATGTGCCTTAGAAAATGATCCCTGCAACACTTGAAAAAACTAGAGCATTTCTTTCCTACAGTTAAGTCCAAACTCAAATTGGCAAACTGTGTTGATAAATTAATGAAGATTCCACTGAGAATAAATTAAATGCAACCTTGAAAATACTTCCATTATATGTTCTTCTACAACAAACAGCGTAACTCAATGTATTAGAATATGCCTCTTGTTCAATTCTTTTCAAATTTACACACAATGTGTTAGGCTGTGAATGCTGATAGCAATAAAACAAGTCTCTGCCTTTAGAGTATTTAAAATTTTTCTCATTATCAGTTAATAACTTCAAACAGTGACAATAAACTCATATATATGTGCATATATGAAAAATATGTTCTTATATTTACAAAGTTGGGTTAACACACTTTGCACATATTCAGACTAAGTTTTACTGCTTCTTTTATGATTCACAAGTCATTAAGTTGATGAATAGTAAGGTTTGAGTATCTGGCAGGTATGGATTCTACATGCTACTGTATTTACTTACATAATTTTCCCTTTTTCTTCTCTGCTATTCTCTCCCTAAAAGAGAAGGAATTAAGTGGATCATGCGTGTCTAAGTTTCATTCACACTAAAGATTCTCACTTCCACTTTCAAAAGCAGAGCAACTCATATTGCTTGCAACGTTAATCAAACTGTAAGTTTGCTAATGCTTTTCTCTTCCTCCAGCAATTTTCCATATTCCTAAAAAGTACCTCCTAGAGTGAAATAACACTTTAAATGATCATGCCTGTTGATGTGTTAAAGACAGATGGAGAAGGAAAATGAAGAGGGATAATTAAAAGGAGATGAGATGGAAAATATATTGACATTTAAATGTTCTTTCCTTTCAAACGTTCATCCTACATTCCTTTCATTTGTGCTAAGATGAAAGAGACAGTGGAGACATTCCTAGTTCTAGTTCCTGCCTCGTTCCTCCAATGGGCTTATTATGGGGTTGGTAATCTGCCTAACACGGGAATAAGAAAAAATAAAATGATGACCAGGGAAGGAAGGGGAAAACTGACCAGACAAGGCAGAGGAGTCAGTGCTGATTTTTGTCTGTTACAGTTAAGGCCAGAGAGTACTTATTTAGTCATTTATCATCGTATGTAAATATAGCATATTCTATTACCAGAACCTCTAGCAGCCGTGTGGCTGCCATTTCTGTGTGTGTACACCACATACAGCGCATTATGGATATATGACAGGAGAGAGAGAGACGTAAGGGAAGATTATGATGACAGACAGAGACCTATAGATGAGATATTGAAGGAAATACAGACAGAAAAATAAAAGATACTTATGGAAAGGATCCAGGTATGTGAATAAGAGAAAAACCTATAAGGAAGTAGATCCTGTGATAAGATTTGAAAATAAAGACAGTCATCTGAATGTAATAGCGAGGTAAGTTTTTAATCTTCTACTTTAGTGTACATTTTTAAATTCTGCAGCCAAATGAAGGAAGAACAGTGTGTACAGATGCACTACAAGCATTAATGAGTCAGAAGTGTGTGTGTGTGTGTGTGTTTATATGAAAAATTCATAGTTTAGGCCCAAGCCATGGTCTGTTTTTTTCAATCATGTTGTGGTCCAAGCCTGTGCTGAAACGACACATTAGCCTGTTCTACTATGTAAACTGCTTTTTAGGATCCCAGAAACAAAGTCATGTAACAACCGTCTGCTTAAGGCCTAACCCATCCATTTCTTCCTGTGCCCTAATTCTCAGGGAACTGCAACACAGTATCTTTTTGCAAACTGTCTCTTTTAGGTTACGTAGGCAAGAAACCCTGCAGCTGGGATCCCAGTAGCTCAAACTTCATAAGTTTATCAAGTTCCAATCATCCCATTATATCACCACAAGAACTTATTTGTCAAAGAGTAATAAGTTATCTTTCCATTCATGTCTATCCTACATAAGGATGGTATATACTGTCCCATGATATTGATGTGAACAAAATGCAGGCAGCAAAGAAAAAATCTCATCTTTAAAAATCACTCTCCGTAAACCTCTGACCATCCCGACTCCGCTGGGCCAGGGCCACGGGTTTTAATCCTTTCACGTATGTCTCTGCCGTGACTCCTCACAGACTGTACTGTTCAACTGTACAGTCTGTCTCGTGATTTCAGTGACCTCCACCCATATTTCCCTTCGCTGACAATAAGCTACATATGACATGACTATATTCACCAGCTATAAAGTTGAAACGAAGCAGGGTACGGACAGCATCCGTTGAAAATCTCTGATCCTGAACCTTCTCGCCATAAACCAGGTATTCTGAAAGATGGGACAGCAAGGTGCCAGTTGGTAAACCGCTCTTGTAGTTGATCAGGAAGGGTGAGGAACCTTAGAGAGTTATTTACTGGAACCGTTGCAAGTCTCTTGGCCAGAACCAAAGGCTAAAGAGATCATTCCATAAAAATCAAAGAGGTGGTGAGAAGGTGAGAGAAAGTGGGTGAGTAAATGTGAGAGGGAGACTGGGCACAAATACATACCTTCCCACCTCCTTTCCTCTGACCGCTCTCCCTTCTGGAAAGCAGATTTTGAGGAAGGAACTGGTGGGGAATAAGCAGAGTCCCGAGCCTCATGAGAGTTCCTGCGGGGCGTGGGGCTTAGAGAAGCACCTCCGACCCCCTCCTGCAGCTGTGACACCAGCCACCCCTCTCAGACAGTGACGGGCTCACTGACTCAAACAAGCTGTGCTCATAGTATAATTTCATGTTCATCCCATGAAATGTTCTATTACCTTTTAAGTTAAATACACTCGAGTTTCCTTTTCTTCAAGTACCTCCGTTTTGGTTTTATCAGTAGATTCCTTCTAAACATTCACATTAAATGTCATCAGTATGCAGGAGTTATCACGATCAAGCACAAAATGAAGAAAAGAGTGCCCCCTGAAAGTGAAACTTTCCAATTTCACTCAAATGTCTCTAGCATGCGCACTCTTACACAAGCACGTGCACACACACACAGCCCTCCATGTCACCTGTAGACAAAATCACACTCGTATTGTCTTCCCCATGTTTAAGGCGCACTAGGCTGGATCATATAGGTATAGAAATGAGCAGGCAAGCGTCACAGCTCTAACCGGCTATAAGACGTGACTCGCCATCATTACATATCTTACTGTTGGTAGTTCATGTGCTTGTTAAGAGACTGAGTTCTGGAGTCTGGGTACACCACCTCCAGGGTCTCCTTACGCTATAGAAACTGGAGCAAGAATTTTACATTCCTTGAGCCGGTCTTGCCTCATCTGTAAATTGGGAAGCATGGCGATACCCACCTCATGGGGTGAAGGTGAGGGCCAAATGAGATGCATATAAATGCTTGTCAGAAATTCTATCAAGCATGGGTCCTTTAAAAGGTGAAAGGGCTTCTTGTGGTGAAAAGAGCAAAAACTTTACCGTCTAGTAGCCCTGACTTCTCCAACTCCAGCACCGACGTGTGAAATGACCTTGAGCTAGTTACTTAAGATTTCCCTTGGGAATTCCCTGGTAGTCCAGTGGTTAGGACTCTGCACTTTCACTGCTGAGGACATAGGTTCAATCCCTGGTTGGGGAACTAAGATCCCACAAGACGCGTGACATGGCCAAAAAAAAAAAAGATTCCCCTAGACCTGCTTCCTTCTGTTTACAACCGGCCTGTCCACAGGGATGATGGCAAGAGGAGACATGAAGAGATGCAAAGTACCATAGAGCATCAGGCTGTTACATCATTCATTATAACTTCCCAGTAAAAATACAGACATGTGTCGATGGTCTAAAGTTCCCGGGAGGAGGCAACACAAAGAACAAGGCTGCAAATCCCTTTATTTGCTCTCTGCAGGTGTGGGGCCGCCCAGCCAATTTGGTAGAAGTCTCCCTTTTCCTCACCTTCTGCTGCAGCAAATACTGTGAATTCCGCCTATAAATCTCTGTTTGCTTCCTAATTTCTATCACAGACACAGGGACAGACCCGCCCTGTGCTGTGCTTTCTCGGCCTCTCAGACTCACTCCAGGCCAATCGCTATATAGCAGCCAGAACGATATTCAACATTAAAATTCAGGCACGCCACACCCCTGACTGAAACCCTTCAGAAGTGAGCTGGGGATAAAATCCAAACCTCTCAGTGGGACCGCAGCCAGCTTGTCACTTCTCCCGCTATTTCCTGAGTGGGCGGAACGCCCACGATTCTGAGAATGCCATCCTCCGGCTCCCAAACTTCACTCATGTTCCCTCCAACAGGGACTCTCTCCTCTTCACCTAAGAAGACGCCCCTCTACACGCAGGTGAGACCCCACTTCCTGGGGAGGCTTTCCCTGACTCTGCACGAGGTTACAGACCAGCCACCAAGTGCTGTGGCTGCACTTCCACAAACTCCAGCAAACTTCACGTACATTATTTGGCTAATTCGATCTTAGATAGATAAGTTCCTTTACTATGTGCCCCTTCTTTATCCTCGTGTCTTACGAGCATGCATGTAACTTGAAACCAAGAGCGATAATTACATGCCAGTCTCTGACAAATTTTTAATCTTTTCCAACACTTCTGAGTGAAGAAAAACATTGAAAACCACGTCCAATTTGTTGCCTTTTTTTGGAAAAAGCCAAAAGGAGAAATCAAAACGTAGTTATGAGCATCTTCCTCTTCCCACCCCACCCTCACCTCTCCAGTTCCACTTTCCTTCTATCCTCACAGAGGAAGCAATTCTGGGCCCCGAGCAAAGATTTTTATACATAGGATCGATAAATCCTTCAAAGTTGGTAAGAGGAAACAAATATGAAACGCATGTCTCTTGGGCTCAAATTCATACCCACTGGCCTCAACAGCTGCTGGGTGTGGAACACTCCATCCCCTTGTGACCCCCCGGAGCCAAATGAAGGGGCTCTGCACCAGCACCTGAAGCTTAGCAGCCCTGGACAGTGGCAGGAGGAGAGAGCCCAGGGCTCGAGGCAGCCATCTATGTCACCCAAGTGAAAATCCACCTCCGGAAAAACACACAGATCGTTCCCTTAGAGAAATATTAGATCCGCTTCACTGCTCTTTCTGGCATATCTTCCCCTACTTTGCCCTCCTCTCTCCCAAAAAGCCCCGCTCAGAAATCTTCCCTCTCGCAGGGAAAGGATGCAAGTCAAATGCCATCACCATCACTCTGCGTTCCCTGCAGAGACCGTGGAAGAGAAGCCCTGTGCCCGCACTGCTCTGCCGCAGGTCCACGTTCACGTTCCTGGCACTGGTGGGGCCCCTGGTACTCCCCACTGCTGGGCCTGGCCCGGTGCCCGGGCAGACGGCCACCTCTGAGAGCTCCCTTCTCCAGAAACGACACCATTTCCAACAGAGTAGGGTTTATTTCTTTATTTTAAAAACCCAAGGATTGAAAAGGCATTGAGTCTGAAGCAAAGCACCGATGAGACTAACACAGATAGACAATGAAAGAAACCTCTGTATTGGTGTATTTGCCTCTCCATTCCAACATCTCCTGTGGCCAAACTTCTCAAGCGTGGTCTTCTGGGAGGAACTGGCGTGGTCTTCTGGGAGGAACTGCATTGGGGTGTTTTCCCTCCACAGCTCCATTACGAGGAGAAAAGGGTATTTTTACAGCATCAGTGATGAAAACCCAAGCGAGAAAATTTAGACAACGTTGGCAGTTTTTCACATTTACTTCAACACAGAAATAAATCCCAACTAGATCTTGATCAGCAAGGAAGAAGTATTATTTGAAAAATTATGTGTTAGTACCGGGAACGTGAAATTTCTATTTTTGAACTAATAATGTTTATTAGATATGCTTCCCACTGCTCTGTATTATTAATGTACACTTTATTACTTCTTAGGTTACTAGGCTTATTATGTTTTTCTTTATGGATTTTCAAGGAGCTGATTATATAGTTTTTCAGTTAATTAGGTCACTTTGTAATACCAGACTATAAAAGGCATTTTTTGAAAACAATAAAGGAAAACATTTCCTATGTGTGATGACAATCTAGTAAATCATTTAAGTATTTGATCTGCTGGAAAGAATACCAAGTGTTATCATAAGCTACTTTTCATAGTTGGATAGCTTACTAAATATAGAAAGACAGAAATGTAACACGCTGATCCATGAACGTGCTCTGAAAAGAAATTAGGATTTCAATTTTTCCAGTAAGAAAGCATACCATTTAGCTAAAATTTATGGTAAACACACTTGGGGGGGGGTGTCTGCCTAAACCATGGCCCCTACTCTAGAAACGGCTCCTCCCCCCACTACAGGCCCCACTAAAGCGTGAGCTTGGATCTTCAAATCTGTATTACAGGGTCCCTGTTCTTGTGCTCACAACAGATTAGACCAGGTGTAGGCCTCAGACTTGAGGAAGTCATAGGCACAAGCTGAACCGAGTCAATTAGTTCTCTCGTGTGAATTTAAACACATTTGAAACATACGAAGACACAGGGGATGCTTATGGTGGATACATGAATAGCTGAAGACTGGAATGATCTATTTTGGGTCAGGTGGCTTTGATGAATAAGCAGAGAAAGCCAACCAACAGCGAGATGTGGAAGCATGGTATAGATATCCACAGAAAAACAGAGAGTGGAAAACACCCTTTAAAGGAAAGAGCAAGACGGGAAATAGCTTCCTAGTCTCCAGATCTAAGGATGTGGGGTCTGAATTACACCCACATCGTACCCACGAGTATAATTTATACCCATTTCCCCATTAGCTCATATCCCTGTGCATTTTAGGACACAGATATACTTGATTTTCTTAAAGTTTCCTTTTTTTTTAATAGATTTTTTCATTTAATCTAGATGGAGTGAATTTCTCTTGCATGCAAACAAACGATCCCTGGTCAAAACAGCACATGCCCACGTAAATCCTTGCGTTTTAGGAAAGTAAACTTCTGCCTTAATGAAACTATATTTTGAAAAATCAATGGCACGTCAAGAAAAATTCAAGTTATATCCATATTGGTACTTGTAAGCTACAGCAACACCATGAACAGAGTAAGATACTTTTGAGTCCATCTTCTTTTGCCTTGTTTCTTTTATCACTTGTAAGAGTTAAACACTGATTAGTGGATCAGATAATGCATGATAGATCTAATCATGGGAACATAAACCAGCTTACTGTGTAGGAAGGGAAAGCTCTGATTTGTAGTATTTAATGTTTTCTTGGTGTAAGTATTCCCACTGTGCCCAGTTTCAAGTTCCCAATGTAACATCACTAAACATGGAGTTGAGCAAAGATGCTCATCGTCAGCTCAGAAGCCCACAAGAGCCATCACATTCCACTGGATGGATTCAGTGAAGGACAGCACAAGTCAAAATAATAAACTAAACATGATTGCTTGATTCAATCCACCTCTCAGAGATGCTGAGTAGCTAGCCTATTGGTCACAAAATAAGTGGCAGAGCCTAGATTCCCATCCGAGTGGCCTGATTTATCCAACTGAGTCAGAGTACTGAATATACCCTACTAATTAATAAGTCTTCACACCAGTATCTTCTATTAGGTAAATCCTACCCCTGAAATTGCAAACTAAGAACAAGCAAAATAAAACTAATTATCCCTAGTATTCACCAGTCAACAGATTCTTATTTCTGTAAGGTCCGAGATCAAAGTCCAAAAACAATGAATTCTACTGGTTTCAAGGGAGTCAAGATTCTAAGCCTAAATATATGGTAGCTTATCAATTTCTAGTTAATCAACTAATTTTCATGAAGTAGAATTTACAACCACATCCCTACCACTCCCCTCCATTTCAATAATTTGATCCTATGTATCTATCACAAAGAATTATTTGGCATTTCTGATATACCATATTCTTTTTAAAAGCCATACTGTTTCAGAAACTATTCTCACACTTCTGACTACATTTTTACTTATTCTCTAATCCCCAGCTAAACCTCAACTCACCCATGAGTCCTGCTCCAACCCCTCAGACAGAATCACTCACTACACTCTTGAGGTTTTTTTTGTTTGTTTGTTTTTTGCGGTACGCGGGCCTCTCCCTGCTCTGGCCTCTCCCGTGGCGGAGCACAGGCTCCGGATGCACAGGCTCAGCGGCCACAGCTCACGGGCCCAGCCGCTCCACGGCATGTGGGATCTTCCCGGACCGGGGCATGAACCTGTGTCCACTGCATCGGCAGGCGGACTCTCAACCACTGCGCCACCACGGAAGCCCCACTCTTGAGATTTAACAACCCTTTTCCAGGTATATTTTGGCTATTACCATCTGACCTTCCATTTTAACCTTAAATATCTGTCCAACACAGTACCTGATGGAGAACTGGGTGTCCTACCGATTTATACAGAATGAATGACTGAATTAATTTTAAAAATATTTGATACCCTTTCTTTACGGGAAAAATGTGAATGTCTTTCAAGCATAAATGAATAGGGTTGGGATAGATCATTGTAAATAGATAAATAAACCAAAAAACTCATTTTCCTACCCAAACTAAGTAAACTTAAAAACTTAAGTTGGAAAAACTTCTAGCTCGCACCTTCAATGCTATTGCATAAGCCACAGTCACCACCAAAGGGGCTCTTCTAATGGGGAGAAAAGTTTTCTGGTGGTCTTGATGTTAAAGAAGGATTAAATTCACTCAGTGCCTTAACATGACCCTCAACCAAAGACATCGCCATCTAAGCACAGCTGTTCTACAATTACACAAACTAATTTTCCTAATAACTTCCTGTAAAGGTTTGTGTGTATTTGCATGTGTCTGTATGAGAGGAGGAGAGGGCTGGGGAGAGGGGGAAGGAAATGAAATAACAAAAATCTTGACAGGAAGTTGTTCTTGTCTATTATCCTATTTTACAGAGAAAAAAAACTGAACCTCAGAGAAACTGAATACTTGCTGAATACTTCTTGCTGAAGCACAGCCTGAACCTGGGCCCTCTCACAACCCATGGAATATTAACATCTTTCCACGTGGCAGCACCTACTGCCTCCTGTTCCTTTCCCTTTCACTATTATCCTGAGACAGGCTAAGTCCTACGAAATGCAGAGCTAGCAAGAAATATCAGAGGATGTGATGATGGTCATGCTGCCACCCTAAAGGGATCTGCTTATTTTAGTCACTCAAATTCATTCGTGACCTTGAGAAGGTCAACTTACTCTGGGCATCACCCGACCCAAATTAAAACAGGAATTGTTATTGCAACATCTTTATTAATGAGTCTGACTCATCAATAAAATAATGGAGCACGTGCGTACAAATTTTTCTTTTAGACCAAAATGGTTGCTAGGGACTAGAATTACTTCTGAGTTAAAGTAATCAGAGTTTTGCTCAGTGTATAATCTCTTCGATAATATCAGCGATCAATGACTGTCATAGGTACAAATAAACACATTTTTGCTTTGCTGGGTGTAACAAAATGTACACATCAGAACTAAACAGACACATTCTAACATCTTTAATTTATTGGATGTGAGGCTCCACTACTTCACATTTCCCTGATCTGAGCAAAAAACATCCATGTTTCAGAAGTGAGAAACGTGTTCTGGGAAAAAGCAGATATGAAATGTTTTCATTTTTATAAATGACTTGCCTGTACGGTTCACTATTATATATTAAATGGCTCCTCTGATTTGAAGAACTTTCAAGCTGAACCTACAAGCCCAATATAAACAGTCATTTAACAGGATGAAAGAAGTCATTCCATCTTCTCTTTAATCTTCATGCTTCCTTCTCTGCCCCTTTCCATTTACCACACAGCACGGACTTTGGACTATCAAGTCTTAGCCCTTCTATAACGCAGTACTTCTTCCAAGGCAATTCGGTGCATTTTAAACGGAGAAGAAATGAAAAAGCATACCACCAGCTGATTAACTGCCTATCAATTTATGTAGATCAGCTTAATTTTTCCCACAGAATTCAGATATAGTGAAAATGCCCTCAAGTGATGCTCCTAACAGGAATCCCTTGAAGAAGGAGAAACACTTTCCAATCAATTCTTTCAAATTCATAAGGTAAAGCCACCTCTAATTCAAGCTAATAAAATGCAGGAAGCCAGAAGACTGGAAAACTCAGTCTAGCAAGTTTGCTTTTTTAAAGCTGAAAAGAATCCGAAGAACTTAGTGGCCTAATAAAATATCTGCCATCAGGACTGATACGGTTATGTCCTTGAAAATGAATTTGTGACGACACAGATAGTTTCTGTACTTGAGTAACGGTATCTGTGCTTTCACATAGCTTTGTCAAGGAATTATTTTACTCCCAAACACCACTTGGATCAATAGCAGATCAATATCGTTCACGATGAGTACAGAAGTGTTCTTTCAGTTTTCTGGACTTGAAAGCTGGTGTACATGAAAAGATTGACTTTAATCCTATTAATATGTAAAGGATTACAACAAAATTGTACATGGCAAATCCAGGCTGTCCATTTACAGCTGGCCTCCTGACCCAAGTTGAATGTTCCCTCCCTACCTGTCTACTGCATTTGTCCAAAATGTCTCCATTGCTTTCAAGGCCTCACATATATCCTCTTACCTTTAGCACATCACTTCATAATAAATTTTTTTTAAGAGTCCATCTGACCTGAGCTATCTCAATTTTTCATCTATCCATGTAAAAACTTTCCTATATATTTAGTCATCCGATTTTTTTCCCTCTACTTCAGATTTTCCATTCTGGAACTAAACCCAGTCTGATACCTGCCCTTTGCACATTTCTCAGAATCTTGTCCCTTCAAGTACTTCTTCTCACGCGATTTTTTTTTTTGGCAACACCTTTATCAGAGTATAATTGCTTTAGAGTGTTGTGTTAGTTGCTGCTGTATAACAAAGGAATCAGCTATATGCATACATATATCCCTATGACACGTCCCTCTTGAATCCCCCTCCCACCTCCCTATCCCACCCCTCTAGGTGGTCACAAAGCACCGAGCTGATCTCCCTGTGCTGTGCGGCTGCTTCCCACTAGCTATCGATTTTACGTTTGGTAGTGAATATGTGTCACTGCCATGCTCTCACTTTGTCACAGCTTACCCTTCCCCCTCCCCATGTCCTCAAGTCCATTCTCTACGTATCTTTATTCCTGTACTGGCCCTAGGTTCTTCAGAACCATTTTTTTTTAGATTCCATTCATATGTGTTAGCATATGGTATTTGTTGTTCTCTTTCTGACTTACTTCACTCTGTATGACAGACTCTAGGTACATCCACCTCACTAACAATACCTCAATTTCATTTCTTTGTATGGCTGAGTAATATTCCATTGTATGTATGGGCAACATCTTCTTCATCCATCCGTCGATGGACACTTAGGTTGCTTCCATGTCCCGGCTATTGCAAATACTGCTGCAGTGAACACTGTGGTACATGACTCTTTTTGAATTATGGTTTTCTCAGGGTATATGCCCAGTAGTGGGATTGCTGGGTCGTATGGTACTTCTATTTTTAGTTTTTAAGGAACCTCCATACTGTTCTCCATAGTGGCTGCATCAATTTACATTCACACCAACAGTGCAAGAGGGTCCGCTTTTCTCCACACCCTCTCCAGCATTTATTCTTTGTAGACTTTTGGATGATGGCCACTCTGACTGGTGTGAGGTGATAACCTCATCATAGTTTTGATATGCATTTCTCTAATGATTAGTGATGCTGAGCATCCTTTCATGTGTTTGTTGGCAATATGTATATCTGCTTTGGAGAAACGTCTTTTCAGGTCTTCTGCCCATTTTTGGATTGGGATGTTTGTTTTTTTGATATTGAGCTGCATGAGCTGCTTGTATATTTTAGAGTTTAATCCTTTGTCAGTTGCTTTCATTGCAAATATTTTCTCACATTCTGAGGGTTGTCTTTTTGTTGTTTACGGTTTCCTTTGCTGTGCAAAAGCTTCTAAGTTTCATTAGGTCCCATTTGTTTATTTTTGTTTTTATTTCCATTTCTCTAGGAGGTGGGTCAAAAAGGATCTTGCTGTGATTTATGTCATAGCGTGTTCTGCCTATGTTTTCCTCTAAGAGTTTTATAGTATCTGGCCTTAAATTTAGGTCTTTAATCCATTTTGAGTTCATTTTTGTCTATGGTATTAGGGAGTGTTCTAATTTCATTCTTTTACATGTAGCTGTCCAGTTTTCCCAGCACCACTTACTGAACAGACAGTCTTCTCTCCATTGTATATTATTCCCTCCTTTATCAAACATAAGGTGACCATATGTGCATGGGTTTATCGCTGGGCTTTCTATCCTGTTCCATTTGTCCATATTTCTCTTTCTGTGCCCATACCATACTGTCTTGATTGCTGTAGCTTTGTAGTATAGTCTGAAGTCAGGGAGCCTGATTCCTCCAGTTCCGTTTTTCTTTCTCAAGATTGCTTTGGCTATTCAGGGTCTTTTGTGTTTCCATAAAAATTGTGAAATATTTTGTTCTAGTTCTGTGAAAAATGTCATTGGTAGTTTGACAGGGATTGCACTGAAGCTGAAGATTGCTTTGGATAGTATATTCATTTTCACAATGTTGATTCTTCCAATCCAAGAACATGGTATATCTCTCCATCTATTTGTATCATCTTGAATTTCTCTCATTTGTGTCTTATAGTTGTCTGGATACAGGTCTTTTGTCTCATTTGGTAGGTTTATTCCTGGGTATTTTATTCTTTTTGTTACAATGATAAATGGGAGTGTTTCCTTAATTCCCCTTACAGCTTTTTCATCATTAGTGTATAGGAATGCAAGAGATTTCTGTGCACTAATTTTGTATCCTGCTACTTTACCAAATTCACTGATTAGCTCTAGTAGTTTTCTGGTAGCATCTTTAGGATTCTCTATGTATAGTATCATGTCATCTACAAATAATGACAGCTTTACTTCTTCTTTTCTGATTTGGATTCCTTTTATTTATTTTTTGTCTCTGATGTGTCTAAAACTTCCAGAACTATGTTGAATAACAGTGGTGAGAGTAGGCAACCTTGTCTTGTTCTTGATCTTAGTGGAAATGCTTTCAGTTTTTCACCATTGAGGATGATGTTGGTTGTTGGTTTGTAATATGTGGCCTTTATTATGTTGAGGTTAGTTCCCTCTATGCATACTTTCTGGAGGGTTTTTATCATAAATGGGTGTTGAATTTTGTCAAAAGCTTTCTCTGCAACTATTGAGATGATCATATGGTTTTTCTCCTTCAATTTGTTAATATGGTGTATCACATTGATTGATGTTGGTATATAGAAGAATCCTTGCATCCCTGGGGTAAACCCCACTTTATCATGGTGTATGATCCTTTTAATGTGCTGTTGGATTCTGTTTGCTAGTATTTTGTTGAGGATTTTTGCATCTATGTTCATCAGAGATATTGGCCTGTAGTTTTCTTTCTTTGTGACATCTTTGTCTGGGTTTGGTATCAGGGTGATGGTGGCCTCAAAGAATGAGTTTGGGAGTGTTCCTCCCTCTGCTATATTCTGGAAGAGTTTGAGAAGCATAGGTGTTACAAGCTCTGCTCTAAATGTTTGACAGAATTCGCCTGTGAAGCCATCTGGTCCTGGGCTTTCGTTTGTTGGAAGATTTTTAATCACAGTCTCAATTTCAGTGCGTGTGATTGTTCTGTTTACATTTTCTATTTCTTCCTGGTTCAGTCTCAGAAGGTTGTGCTTTTCTAAGAATTATCCGTTTCTTCCAGGTTGTCCATTTTATTGGCATAGAGTTGCTTGTAGTAATCTCTCATGATCCTTTGTATTTCTGCAGTGTCATTTGTTACTTCTCCTTTTTCATTTCTAATTCTGTTGATTTGAGTCTCCTTCCTTTTTTTTTTGATGAGTCTGGCTAAAGGTTTATCAATTTTGTTTATCTTCTCACAGAACCAGCTTTTACTTTTATTGATCTTTGTGATCATTTCCTTCATTTACTTTTCATTTATTTCTGATCTGACCTTTATGATTTCTTTCCTTCTGTTAACTCTGGCATTTTTCTGTTCTTCTTTCTCTAATTGCTTTAGATGTAAGGTTAGGTTGTTTGAGATTTTTCCTGTTTCTTGAGGTAGGATTGTATTGCTATAAACTTCCCTCTTAGAACTGCTTTTGCTGCATCCCATAGGTTTTGGGCCGTTGTGTTTTCATTGTCATTTGTTTCTAGGTATTTTTTTGATTTCCTCTTTGATTTCTTTAGCAATCTCTTGGTAATTTAGTACTGTATTGTTTAGCCTCCATGTGTTTTGTTTGTTTGTTTGTTTTTTACAGTTTTTTGCCTGTAATTGATATCTAGTCTCATAACGTTGTGGTCGGAAAAGATACTTGATACGATTTCAATTTTCTTAAATTTACCAAGGCTTGATCTGTGACCCAAGATATGATCTATCCTGGAGAATGTTCCATGAGCACTTGAGAAGAAAGTGTATTCTGTTGTTTTTGGATGGAATATCCTGTAAATATCAGTTAAGTCCATCTTGCTTAATGTGTCATTTAAAACTTGTGTTTCCTTATTTATTTTCATTCTGGATGATCTGTCCATTGGTGAAAGTGGGGTTTTAAAGTCCCCTACTATTATTGTGTTACTGTCAGTTTCCCCTTTTGTGGCTGTTAGCATTTGCCTTATGTACTGAGGTGCTCATATGTTAGGTGCATAAATATTTACAATTGTTATATCTTCTTGGACTGATCCCTTGATCATTAGGTAGTGTCCTTCTCTGTCTCCTGTAATAGTCTTTAACGTCTATTTTGTCTGATATGAGAATTGCTACTCCAGCTTTCTGTTGATTTCCATTTGCATAGAATATCTTTTTCTATCCCCTCACTTTCAGTCTGTATGTGTCCCTAGGTCTGAAGTAGGCCTCTAGAGAGAGCATATATACACGTCTTGTTTTTGTATCCATTCACCCAGTCTATATCTTTTGGTTGGAGCATTTAATCCATTGACATTGAAGGTAATTATCGATATGTATGCTCCTATTATCATTTTCTTAATAGTTTTGGGTTTGTTGTTGTAGGCCTTTTCTTTCTCTTGTGTTTCCTGCCTAGAGAAGTTCCTTTAGCATTTGTTGTAAAGCTGGTTTGGTGGTGCTGAATTCTCTTAGGTTTTGCTTGTCTGTAAAATTTTGATTTCTCTGTCGAATCTGAGTGAGATCCTTGCTGGGTAATCTTGGTTGTAGGTTTTTCCCTTTCATTACTTTAAATATGTCCTGCCACTTCCTTCTGGCTTGCAGAGTTTCTGCTGAAAAGTCAGCTGTTAACCTTATGGGGATTCCCTTGTATGTTATTTGTTGCTTTTCCTTTACTGCTTTTATTATTTTTCCTTTCTATTTAATTTTTGATAGTTTGATTAATATGTGCCTTGGCATGTTTCTCCTTGGATTTATCCTGTATGGGACTCTCTGTGATTCTTGGACTTGACTGCTTCCTTTCCCATCTTAGGGAAGTTTTCAACTATAATCTCTTCAAATATTTTCTTTGTCCGTTTCTTTTTCTCTTCTTCTCCTGGGACCCCATAATTCGAACGTTGGTGCATTTAATGTTGTCCCAGAGGTCTCTGAGACTGTCCTCAATTCTTTTCATTCTTTTTTGTTTACTCTGCTCTGTAGTAGTTACTTCCACTATTTTATCTTCCAGGTCACTTATCTGTTCTTCTGCCTAAGTTATTCTGCTGATTCCTTCTAGAGAAGTTTTAATTTCATTTATTGTGTTATTCATCATTGTTTGTTTGCTCTTTAGTTCTTCTAGGTCCTTGTTAAACATTTCTTCTATTTTCTCCATTCTATTTCCAAGATATTGGTTCATCTTTAGTATCATTACTCTGAATCCTTTTTCATGTAGACTGCCTATTTCCTCTTCAGTTGTTTGGCCTGGTGGCTTTTTACCTTGCTCCTTCATCTGCTGTGTATTTCTCTGTCTCCTCATTTTGCTTAACTTACTGTGTTTGGGGTCTCCTTTTTACAGGCTGCAGGTTCATAGTTCCCCTTGTTTTTGGTGTCTGCCCCCAGTAGCTAAGGTTGTTTCAGTGGGTTGTGTAGACTTCCTGGTGGAGGGGACTAGTGCCTGTATTCTGGTGGATGAGGCTGGATCTTGTCTTTCTGGTGGGCAGGACCACGTCCGGTGGTGTGTTTTGGGGTGTCTGTGAACTTAGCATGATTTTAGGCAGCCTCTCTGCTAATGGGTGAGGTTGTGTTCCTGTCTTGCTAGTTGTTTGGCATGCGGTGTCCAGCACTGGAGCTTGCCAGTCACTGAGTGGAGCTGGGTCTTAGCACTGAGACAGAGATCTCTGAGAGAGCTCTTGCCGATTGATATTACGTGGGGCTAGGAGGGCTCTGGTGGTCCAACGTCCTGAACTCAGCTCTCCCACTTCAGAGGCTCAGGCCTGACACCCAACTGGAGCACCAACACCCTGTCAGCCACCTAGACAGGTACATGGGGAGTTTCTTGCCTTTGGTAAGTCTGAGGTCTTCTGCCAGCGTTCAGTATGTGTTCTGTAGTTGTTCCACATGTAAATGTATTTTTCATGTATTTGTGGGGAGGAAGGTGATCTCCACATCTTACTCCTCTACCATCTTGCAGGTCTCCCCTCACCTGATTTTTAAATTTCTTCCTCACTCTTTTTTTTTTTAATTTTTATTGGAATACAGTTGCTTTACAATGTTGTGTTAGTTTCTACTGTACAGCAAAGTGAATCAGTTTTACATATACATACATCCCCTTTTTTTAGATTTCCATCCCATTTAGGTCACCACAGAGCACTGAGTAGAGCTCCCTGTGCTATCCAGCAGGTTCTCAGTTATCTATTTTATACACAGTAGTGTATGTATGCAAATCTCAATCTCTCAATTCATCCCACCCTCCTTCCTCCTTTGGTATCCGTAAGTTTGTTCTCTCCATCTGTGTCTCTATTTCTCCTTTGCAAGTAAGTTCATCTGTACCATTTTTCTAGATTCCACATATAATCCATATTATATCATATTTGTTTTTCTCTTTCTGACTTACTTCACTCTGTATGACAGTCTCTAGGTCTATCCATGTCTCTGCAAATGGCACTATTTCATTCCTTTTTAAGTAATATTTTATTGCATATACGTACCACATTCTTTATCCATTCCTCTTTTGATGGACATTTAGGTTGCTTCCATGTCCTGGCTATTGCAAAGAGTGCTGCAATGAACATTGGGGTGCATGAATCATCCTTTTGAATTATGTTTTTTTCCGGGTATATGCCCAGGAGTGGAACTGCCAGGTCATATGGTAGTTCTATTTTTATTTTCTTGAGGAACCTCCATACTGTTCTCATAGTGGCTGTACTAATTTACATTCCCACCAACAGTGCATAAGGGTTCCCTTTTCTCCACGCCCTCTCCAGCATTTATTGTTTGTAGACTTTTTGATGATGGCCATTCTGGCCAGTGTGAGGTGATACCTCATTGTAGTTTTGATCTGCATTTCTCTATTAATTAGTGATGTTGAGCATCTTTTTATGTCTTTGTTGGCCATCTGTATGCCTTCTTTGGAGAAATGTCTATTTAGGTCTTCCTCCCATTTTTTCGTTGGGTTGTTCAGTTTTTGATTTTGAGCTGCATGAGCTGTTTGTTTATTTTGGAAATTAATCCCTTGTCAGCTGCTTCGTTTGCAAATATTTTCTCCTATTCTGAGGGTTGCGTTTGTTTTTGTTTATGGTTTCCTTTGCTGTGCAAAAGCTTTTAAGTTTAATTAGGTCCCATTTGTTTTTGTTTTATTTTCATTTCTTTTTCTTCTAGACAAGTTTCATGCCTGATTCCCCAGACCCAAATCCTTTCCTTGACCTTGAACTCACTTGAAGTGACTCTTTCCTCTCTCTTCAGGTTCTTTTCTCATACTCATTCCCATTTTTTATTACAAAAGTAGTAACCATTTTTTACTGCAACATTACAAAATATAAAAAGTAAAAAAAAATCAGATTGCTACAGTTATAAGTAGTGTTATTATTTAAAGGTATTCACAAATACATAAGGAAACATATTTAATAAAAATTCATCATATAGTATGTTTCATTGACCAATATTTATGACAAATGACTTTCCATGGCAATAAAAGTAAATCTCATCATCATTAAAATGATTGTGTTTTATTTGATTGAATGGAGTATTTAACCAAATCTCTGGTATTGGTTATTTGTTAGGTATCTAATTTTCCTATTATAAACAATGAGCAGTAATGACTTTTGCCTGCATCTTTGTACACTTGTGTGATGATAACCTTAGAGTATGTCCAAGAAGAATCCTAGGATACATTCTGAAAGAATAATATGTGTGGGTGGACTATTTGCCTTGCTATCAACGTCTATTCAACTGTCTGTAATAGTTTAGTCACCAACTGCTTTAATGGAATTACTCTCTCAAAATGAATTATGGCATTTTAATTACCAAATACAGTTTTCATCCTAGTTTTAATCATTCTTAATGTCTACACACGAGTTGATAACGGTCATTCCTTCCTTCTTAATACTCTCTCCTCCTCTAATAATTTCAATGGTATTACTATCTCAATTTTACCTCTATCATCCTTTCCCTTTTCTGCCCTTGTCTTCTTCCACATAAACTTAAGCCCCTATTTCTCTCCTCAGGTTTCATTTTCTCACTTTTTCCTCCCTAAACTGATAGTCTTGCCCACTCTCAGTCATAGCTATCATCTCTATTTTTCCCAAATCTTTATCTTCAGCCAAGTTTCACCAAGAATGACCTGCTTCTTCCTAGACAGATTTACCCTCACATCCCATTAATAACAAACCTAACAGGGTATAAGTGAGTTTAAACCGGTTACCTTGCTCATCTTTCTGGATTCCCTAGTGCTGTTGATGTCTCTGTCAACTTCACAAATTTCCCACCCCTCTGCCAAAAAAATGATCACCAAGCATTACTGCTTTTGCCTGAGTATATTTTCCCCAATGTGCTGCTAGACAAAATGATGCTATCTACCTTCTGTGCTTCTTTTCATGCATCCTTATGGGTGGGAGGAATATCAAAGACCCTGTTTTCCTCATCAGTCAACTTGCAACTCCAGCTCACTTAGGATGCACTGAATTCAGTTGATGATAAGCTTGTTCTTCTGAGTCCTTCCTCTCTGTACTCACCCTCCTCAATTTTTTCCAGACTGGTGAGAGAGCACAGCTGAAGCCCACTAAGAGGATTATGGAAAATCTGAGATCCTCTGAATTCTCAGCTCCCAGATCAGGAACAGGAGAGTGTAAAGAGGGCTACATGAATCCCGGGGGAGGAAATTTTGTTCTGGTTCATTTTCGTTTTTATTTTCATTTGTGTCTTTCTGCCGAAGTCAAAAAAAGAAGAGAGGCCCCTCTGAGGAAAGAACAGCATCAGTGGCATTGATCCTGATGACAGCACTGGCCACAGCCCTCGTGCAGGCAGCTGGCAGGGTGGCAGGGAAGGTGCCAGCACTGGAAGACGCTGCCGCGGCAGCCCTGATGGAAGAGGCAGTGCTGGCACAGGTGACATCGTGCTGGCAAAGCAGCAGCGTGAAATGTGCAGGAGGCTATGAAGACACGGGCAATGGCCTTGGCAAAGGCAGAGTTGGTGATGGAGAGAGCAGTACGATGGAACTCTGTGCAATAACAAAGCCCGTAATAGAACACGTCATCCCCCCAAAACCAGGATTACAGATTCTTCCATGTAGCAAATCACCCGCCCTCGGGTGCCCCTTACACACCAGCGGCACACCTTCCTAGCCCAAAATGCACACAGGAACAGCAAACAACATGCCCAAAGCCATGCTGAGAGTCAAGACCATCAGAACTGGCACAGGGTTTCCAGGGCACATAGTGAAGTTTCTTCAAAAGTAGGAGTCAATTAAGACGTTGAGATGAAAAGCAGCGTTTCTCCTGAGATCAATAAGGCACACGCCCCTTACAATGCCGACACTGGGTTTTACTGTTTGAATCTTTGGTAAAGCAGGGTTGAGATGGGCCAATACACCCCACCCCTCCCATTCAACCGACCGCAGGCAAGAAGATTCTACAGGCGCCAATATTCTGAAAATAGCTTATTCTTTACAAAGCCTTTAATAAATATTCAGGAGTTCATTGACAATCCCCCCCTAGATGTGAAGCTAATTAGCTGCTGGTACCTAAGCTTAACATTTAGCTTTCTAGTACCAAAAAGGATTCTTTTAAGGGTGTTTGTTTTGAATGTAAAAGATAAACTGGAAAGAAGTATGGATTAAGACCTCAAAATTGTCCTCTCAAAGTGTTCTCTTTTATCAAAAGACGAAGGAGATAAATAGGAAAATCAGAGTATTTGGGGGAGTGGAAGACGGAGTTCCTTGAAGAATCAATTATTTCTTGCTACTTTTTTTTTTAAAGCTGTCAGCATTTTAAGCTGCTAATTCCCCCCCCCGCAAAGATTTTAAATAAGCTCATCAAAAACCTAGGAGCCCAAAAACTTTAATACCTTAAAGATTACTTTTCTAAAAGAAGGATTTCATCCCACTCACCCAGCTTTATTACCCTATCATGTATTATTTCAACACAAAATTTGGTCTCTTTGGGCATTCAACTATGGTTGCAGATTTGCATTGCTGTTTGCACTTAATCCCCAAAATAAACTCAAGAAACTGCTGTAGACCAAGGTTGTTCTGCAGGAGAAAAAGTCATCCACATAGGGTACAATGTGTTTCACTACCATCCTACAGTTAAAACAACAGATGATTTTGTTCATCAGTTACCACTGTGGCCTCTACCACTTTTGTTAGGCAACATCAACTGGGACTAAGAGAAGATAGACTTTGCCTTCATGTACATGTGCTTTCCTTTTATTTCAGGATGAAATTTGGAAAACAATTGGTTTGTTTTTATATTAGTCTTTCTCACTTGAGAAGAGTTCTTATTAAAGACCCTGAATTGAACTCCATTCAGATTAAGAATCCTCTGAAAATTCAAGCTATACAGTTTGCATTTAAGGAACCTGAGACACCAGTACTTCTCCTACAGCCTTGAAGGCCGTCAGAAGTTATACGTCTTACCAAAACCCACCCGGGGCTTTGTCTTTATACCAAGCCTTTATACTAAGGAGACCCATTAGTTGCCACTCATGATTCTACACGCACCCTGATATACAATGTGTGTCTTTTACAGGAACTTCAGTGATCAACTCTAAGCACTGCAACTAGATAAAAGTTTTAAGGTCAGAAACAAAACATCAGAATTGTTTGGTCTACAGAAAATAACCAGTTACATGATTTTTTCCCCATTACCAATCACTTACTGTCATATAGCGATAGCTTCAGAAAGCTCATGAGTCCCCTTAAAAATTAACAGAAATTTACGAACACACCCCAAACACTCCTATGTCTTTGGAACTCAACGTCAAAGCGCATATCATTTTATCTCAAGGGAGTGATGCGTTTATGGGGGCAGTTCTCCCACTGAATGCTCAGCTGCAGAATGGCCCTGGAAGCCTACAAATCTTCTGTCAGCAACCAGAAACTTTTCATATCAGTGAGGGTTTTCTACAAGTCAGTGAGAGTAAGTTTAAGAACTTTATGTTTGCCAAGTATTTTATCCTTTCTGTTTTCTTTCTTTAGATAATTGAGAACCGTGTTTCCTACCAGGAAATTTATGTGCTACAGTAAAATGTAAAAGAAAGCTGAGTATGCTTCCCTCTATCATTAAGTCCGTTCTCCGTGATGCTTCTGCTTAATTTATAAGATGGTGGGTCCTGTGTGATTTACTGAAACATAGAGTTATCAAAATACATTTGAGAAATTTTACAGTGCACTTGGTAGGAGGTAAAGATTTTTATTCTCCTACCTCAAACTGGCACTGAGAATTAAGGATGCACAATTTGTTGGACGATTTACATTCTTACTAGTTTTTAGTATTCATTTAATAACATGCTGCAGCTGTGCCTGTCCTCTTAAACACAACCCTGTCTTCCTAGATGCTGTAGGGGGTGTCATACCTGCTCAAACTGGGAAGACACAGTACAGCACCTCTAGGAGGAGAAGATATTATACATATATATATATATATATACACAGCGGAAGAAAAGGAAGAGGCTTTAGAATGGATGTGAGACTGATGACAACCTCAGGGAAACATGGTTTTTATTATGATCATAATTCATGGATTTTTTTTTTTAATTTACTCTTTTCTCCCTGTTTGGCCTCATTCCATTGAAGACCTGTATTGTCACAGACTCCAAATCACACATCTTTAGACTTGAATGTTGGTACAATTATTTTTTTTTAAAAAGATGAATGCTAACACAAAGTTACGTTTTTTAACCAACTTACATCCAAATGGTTGTTTACTTCTTCGAATTGGTCATCTGGGGAAGATACTCGGTTTATTTTAACAATGCAGGCAGTATTCCAAATTCTTTAAAATCGCCCTTTGGCACTGCATTCAAAGTATACAACATATTCTATTGAATGTCTTCCTTGGTGGGAGCAAATTGTCATCTTTTGAAGTTGTTCTGTGAATAAATTTGGAGATCCTGTTGGATAATAGTATTTGGAGTCTTTTATAAGATCCAATTTAGACCTATGTAAGAAATTACATATTTAGCTATTTGGGGGCATATACTATGTGAAAGGCTGGATACACAAAAATGAATAATAGAGAGTCCTTGTGCCAGAATATCTTGTTGTCTGGAGGGAGAGACATCATCTCAACGTTATGCACACAGTGCTGAGCACTCCGGGAACACTGCAGGCCACTTAGCTCGCTGTGAAGTCTGGAGCCTCCAGGTAAAGGTTTCCTGGGGATAAAGATACTTAAACTGAGACTTAAGGGATGAATAGGAATTAGATGAAAATGGACAGAAAGCACTTTCCAAGCAGAAAAAAACTGTGATTAGAGGCAGCTTGTAGGTGGTGAAAACCATTTAAGAAGCATGACAGCATGAAATGCAAACGTTGGTGAGAATGGGAAGAGAAGAAAAAAGACGAGAGAAATAAACAGAGGTCGAGTCAGGGTGGGTTTATGTTTGTTATGTATCTCTTTCTAAGGAGGTGGCTCTAAGGGCAATCCTGGGAATGATAAGGTCAGAACTGCATTTTTAATAGCTCACCCTGAAATCATCATTCCCTTTTATCTGGGTTCTGGGAAGAATAGCATTGACAAATAATGAGAACAATGACAGTGAAACCAAACCAGAGTGGATAAATTAAAAAGCATTTAGATACTGTAAATCAACTGTACCTGAATAAAGATAAAAATAACTAAAGAGCATTTAGCATATAAAATTAGCAGGTTATCACCACTGATTTGGTGGGGAGAAGGAAAAAGAACTTCCAGATTCATGTCATGGGGACTCACTGGGCACCACACACACTTGGTGGGGTGGAGAAGACAGTTCCAGAGTTAGATCTGAGCACTCAGTGCAAAGAGAAACCACCACCACCCAGGGAGAGGAAAGCCACCCGGGGAAAACACAGAGCCTTCGTTCTGCAGAGCACTACTTAAAAACAAAGGCCACACCAGTCTTAGAATTTGGTTTCAGCAAACGTAGTGGAGAACTCGGAACTGTCTGCTAATATTCAACAGCCACACTCAGAACTGGAGCAGAAGCAGATATAAAATGAGGTTGAAACAAAATACGAACTGGACCATCATAAGAACATCTCCCTGAGACATATCTGCCACAAGCGTCACCAGTTCCCTGATGAAGAAATACTGGATAGTAATACCAGAAACACCTAGTCGCATGTCATTTCAAGTTTGCTTATTTCACGTCTGTGTGTGTGTCCATGCTTTAATTAAGTATAAAGTAAATGATTTCATAATCTTAAGTCATATTTTGTCATCTCTGTTGTCTTTAAACAGATATAAAATAACTTATTTTCATATTGGTACGTCTAGATACAGAAATACGATGAACTCCAAAACAAAACTGCAAGATTTCTGAAAACCAAAGAGGCAAACCCAGGTGAGTATTCTCACTGTTACCCTATCTGCCTCGGCTACAACACACTGCAGAACCCTGGCTAAACAAGCATCATACCTTCCCAAGTGTCCTACAGATCGCAACAGTCCTCTGACAAGAGTCTGAAGAATAAGGAACAGTACAAAAGTGGAGTACAAAAACAATACAAAAACATCTCAATTACAAGCACTTATTCTTGTTCATTACTGGTTGCTGTTAGCTTTTAGTTAATGACTTGGGTTTAACCGTTAATCTTTTTTTTTTTTTTTTTTTTTTTTTTGCGGTACGCGGGCCTCTCACTGCTGTGGCCTCTCCCGTTGCGCAGCACAGACTCTGGACGCACAGGCTCAGCGGCCATGGCTCACGGGCCCAGCCACTCCGCGGCATGTGGGATCATCCCGGACCGGGGCACGAACCCATGTCCCCTGCATCGGCAGGTGGACTCCCAACCACTGCGCCACCAGGGAAGCCCCACCGTTAATCACTTTTAACAGTGCACAAAAACACATTCAAAGCACTTTATTTTGAAAGTTTCTCTCTCAAAGGTATCAAGAAGCCAAAATAACTTCTATCTAAATATAAATTCTTTTAATCTACCTACTTTGAAGTTACTTAATATTTTCATACATGCTATGACAGGTTATCAAACCACTTCAGATATTACCTAGGCACAGACTTTATAATTATATCATAAGCAAAAATGCGTTCAGGAAATTAAGAAAAAAGTGCAATGGCGATAAACTTTAGATTGAGAAATATTTAAGGTAAAGGAATTTTTTTTTAAGTCAATGTCAACCCACCTCTATTGTTCATTTAGGGAAACTGCATTATAAAAAATTTGAGAAGCTGTTTGACAAAAAGAAAATACCCACACAAGTGAGCACACACACTAAAAATTTAGAACCAAAGTTTCAGTTTAATTAACCAAGAAAACACAAAATCCTATCAGAAAGGAGGAGGCCACCAAGGATCTAAGGAGAAGCAGCAGACTCCAGCACACTGCCCTGAAAGGTTCATTACCAGTAGACTGTCCCTAAAAGATATCTCACAGGTGGAAGGAAGACATGGAAAATAAACCTTGTAAATGGGATCTGAGATGTAATACAAGAGAAGAGAAAAGGAATTGGTAAATGTATGAATAAATCTACACAAAAAAATTGTCTGGATAATACAACAGCAACAACCCCTGATGAGTGGAGTTAAAAGAAAACCAAAATGGAAGCTTAAAATAGATCAAAACAGAATATACACCAGGAGCAGGGAGATCTGACTTAAAGTGCTACATAGGCCTTTTATTGGGGGCGGGGGGGAGCGGGGGACAGGGTGTGTGTGTAAAATTAAACATATCAATTCAAGTCTGACTTTAATAAACTGTGTGATTTCTAAGGTAAATAAGAATAGGAAAAGAGTAGATAAATTAATGCTTCTAACTGGGGAGAAATAGAATGAGCAAAAAATAGTCTACCTTAACATGGTAAAAAAAAAAAAGAGAAAAAATTGGTAAATGAAGGACAAATAAAGTATTCTATTTCTGAATGTAAAGACTTGAAATGTTAACCAATAAAGCTAACTTACATACAGACAAATATACTTAAAATAAATAATCATTACTAGATGTAAAAGATACATGTATGGTGATAACTGTTCAAATAATCAGGAAAATACAATTTGACATATATGTAAACCCAATAACACATTATGAAGTATAGAAAGCAAAAGTTGACAAAACCACAACAAAAAATACAAAGTATCCTTTATAATGTGAGGATATATATATAAAATATATATATCCTATATATTTTTGTATCAATGCAATACAAAATAAGACTATTTTTCAATAAAATATATTTTAAGCACATATACATAAAATATGCCAAAAATAGTTGAAATATTCAATAAGAGAGTCAACAATTTTTAAAGTAATATCAAGCAGATCACATTCTCTGACATCAAGGCAATTTTGTGATAAGTCAATAACAAAAAACTAATAAAATATAGATGTCCAGCGACAGATGAGTGTATCAAGAAGATGTGGTACATATATATAATGGAATATTACTCAGCCATAAGAAGAAATGAAATTGGGTCATTTGTAGAGATGTGGATGGACCTAGAGTCTGTCATACAGAGTGAAGTAAGTCAGAAAGAGAAAAACAAATATATATTAAGGCATATATGTGGAATCTAGAAAAATGGTACAGATGAACCTAGTTGCAGGACAGGAATAGAAACACAGATGTAGAGAACGGATGTGTGGACTGGGGGTGTAGGAAGGGGAGGGTGGGATGAACTGGGAGATTAGGTTTGACATAAATAGACTACCATGTGTAAAATAGATAGCTAGTGGGAACCTGCTGTATAGCACAGGGAGCTCAGCTCGGTGCTCTGTGGTGACCTGAGTTGGGTGGGATGGGGTGTGAGAGAAGTCCAAGAGGGAGGGGATGTATGTATACATATAGCTGATTCACTTCACTGTATGGCAGAAACTAACAACATTGTAAAGCAATTCTACTCCAATTTAAATATATATATGTATGTTTACAAACTGAGACATTCACTTCTAACTCATAGTTCAAAGGAAACTTTATAAGGATAGTGCTATGGACTGAAATGTATGCCCCCAGAATTTGTATGTTGAAGCCCTAACCCCCAGGGTGGTGCTATTTGGAGACAAGGGCCTCTGGAAGGGAACTAAGTTTAGATGAGCTCAAAGTTGTGGCCCTCATGATGGAATTAGCGCCCTTGTAAGAGAAGAGCTTGCTCGTTCTCTCTCTGCCAGGTGAGAATACACCTCTTAGGTGGCAGGTAGAAAGAGTGTCCTCACCAGAAACTGACCACGCTGACACCCCTATCTCAGACTTCTAGCCTCCAGAACTATGACAAAATAAATTTCTGTCAAGAAAGTTCTGTTTAACTCACTCAGTCTCTGATATTCTGTTATAGCAGCCCGAGCAAACTAAGATATTTAGAAAACATTTAGAACAGAATGATAAAATTCTACATATTGAAACATTTGGGATGCAGCAAAGGCAATGGTCAGGGGAATTAATAATCCTAAATGTTTATATCCTACTTAAAAGGCAGAATTAGTGAGCTAAGCATTCATATTGAGAATTGAGAACAAGATCACAGAACCTTTCAGAAATAAAAAAGGTACAAATAATATTAGAAGTAAAAGCAGGACATTAGAAAGATGCTGAAAGGTTAAACAATAAAAACTTACATTATAATATAAATGATATTCTGCCAATAAATATAAATATAGATAAAATGCACATATTCCTAGAAACAGTAACTCACCATCAGGAGATGAGAAGGGAGGAGAGAGGTCACCATACCTCTTATCTCCACCACCACCACTGTCTTTTTTCCTGCCTGCCAGGCACTGGCTGCTCTGGCCACCCCTCTCTTCTGTGACCACAGTTGCCATCTATCTGCTCATCACCTCCTGAAGTTAGAGCTATGGTTA
The DNA here is from genome assembly GCF_059928025.1 of Delphinapterus leucas. Lineage (NCBI taxonomy): Eukaryota > Metazoa > Chordata > Mammalia > Artiodactyla > Monodontidae > Delphinapterus > Delphinapterus leucas. Next base: position 14,449,405 of record NC_143129.1, read on the forward strand.
CAGCTTTCTCCAAAAGGATTCCAGATTCCCTCCAAGCCTGGAGTGGAAATACCCTCTGCTCTGCTAGCCCAGACTGCTCTACTGGGACTTTATTTTTCTGTTTCTAACATTTCATTTAGTACTTTCATCAAATTTCCTTAATTTTTCCACTTAAGTGAACCATCTGTTTCCTATAATACTGTGGATGACAAAGTGTTTTAACACTAACTTTTCTTTCACGTGAGCCTTCCTCTCCCCTAGGACTAAAAGTCTACTTGGGGCTCAGAATGGCCAGGAACTGTCTTATTCTGAATTAAATTCCATAACTGAAAAAATTAAATACCAAAGAGTAGGGGTTTTAAGGGAATATTAAAAGAGTAGAGGTTTTCAGGGAATATTTACGGCATGTACTTAATATGAGATATAATGTATGATTAGGAAAAAATGAATTTAAAAATGTATTTGGGCTGTGACATAATGATGGACTAAACGGACTAATATGAGCTTCCTTCCTGATATAAGCACCTAGTGATACAAATTAAAATAGTACACTAATATAAAATAACTGATCAACAAAGAAAGGCAGGGAAATTATCAGGTGGTGAAAAAAACTCAAAATAGAAAGTCAGAGCCGATACTGCAAGGTTCCACAGGGAGGCTGGACCACTAAATAGACCTTCTGGAATGAGAAGCTGGGACTTTAAAATCCATGTAAGGATAGAAGTGGCCTCAGTTTACACAAAGTTAGAGGACCTAGAACAAGTACACCCTATAAGGCCAAGAAATTGAAGGGTAGCCCTGCTCGTGAAGTAAGGACAAAGAACCCTGGGCCAGTGAGGCAGGGAGGAAGCTTTCTATTCACCTAGGAATAGATCCAGAAAACAAAGTCATTTTTCTATAAAAGAGTGACAGTTGAAAGCAGATTTCTCATCAACAACACAGTTTTACAGAAGACAGTGAAGGCAGATTTCTCATCAACAAATGCCTGTTTAGATTTCTATACCCAGCTAAATTATAATTCAAGAATGAGATAATTAGTGATATTGAGCACCTTTTTTATTAGAGAAATGCAAATCACAACTACAAGGAGGTATCACCTCACACTGGTCAGAATGGCCATCATCAAAAAATTCTACAAACAATAAATGCTGGAGACAATGTGGAGAAAAGGGAACCCTCCTACACTGTTGGTGGGAATGTAAATTGGTGCAGCCACTATGGAGAACAGTATGGAGTTTCCTTAAAAATCTAAATATAGAACCACCATATGATCCAGCAATCCCACTCCTGGATATATATCTGGAGAAAACCATAATTCAAAAAGATACATGCACCCCAATGTTCATTGCAGCACTATTTATAATAGCCAAGACAGGGAAGCAACCTAAATGTCCATCGACAGAGGAGTGAATAAAGAAGATGTGGTACATATATACAATGGAATATTACTCAGCCATAAAAAAGAATGAAATAATGCCATTTGCAGCAACATGGATGGCCCTACAGATTGTCATACTTTGTGAAATAAGTCAGACAGAGAAAGATAAATATATGATATCGCTTATATGTGGAATCTAAAAAATGGTACCAATGAACTTATTTACAAAACAGAAATAGAGTCACAGATGTAGAAAACAAACTTATGGTTACCAGGATGGAAAGGCATGGGGAGGGATAAATTGGGAGATTGAGATTGACATATATACACTACTATATATAAAATAGATAACTAATAAGGACCTTCTGTATAGCACAGGGAACTCTACTCAATACTCTGTAATGACCTTTATGGGAAAAGAAACTAAAAAAGAGTGGATATATGTATATGATTCACTTTGCTGTACACCTGAAACTAACATAACATTGTAAATCAACTATACTCCAGTAAAAAAAATTTTTTTTAATGAGATTACAATAAAGAATGATTAGGAAAAGACTGAGAGTTTCCCAGCCACAGATACATTCTGAAAGAAACAATAAAAGCTGTGCTTTCGTAAGAAGGAAACTGAACCTGGAAGAAGGAAGTGGGATGCAGAAAACAACGGAGCACTAGGAAATGGTAAGCCTGCTGATAAAGCTACATAACTGTATAAAAAATGAGAAACTATTTCAGATTTTAAAATAAGGTAGAATTAAAATACTCAGTAAAAATAGCATGGAAGATGGGGAGGAAGTTTGCAATGTCAGTGTTCTAAAAGTCCTTGAACTGCTGAGATGAGGATGGGGATGGTGATGTACGGTACACTTTCTTAAGTAGAGGACGCAGGTTTAAAGTTTAAGGAGAAACACCAAAAGAAATCAATAACTCCCAAACTACTAAAACAGTAGAATAGGTAAAGAAAGCATATGGAAAACCTGGTTACTCCAATGGAAAGCAGGAAAGGATTTTTTGAAAGAATAAAAAGCACAGCAAAGAAAAAAAGCCTGGTAGAGATTATACAATGAAATACAGAAATAAATCTGTAAACACGCTAAATTTAAATAGATTAAATTTCCATTGGAATGACACTGATGTTCTGAATAGGTAATAAGCAATCTATTCATACACTACATATAAAAAAATAAGTCAAAAAATTTCAAAGTGAAGGGATGGAAAAAGAAAAGAGATACATATATCTGTCTATCACACAGTCCCTGTGTGTCTATCACACAGTCCCTGTGTGTCTATCAGCATAGCCACAAGACATAAGAAGCATGAATGTATAAAATTGTGAGAAAACTGGGCAACCCCAGCTTCTTGATGTTATGGAGTGTCCTGAAACTACAGTCAGGCAAAGGCTACAGCAGACAAGGGAAGACAGAAGGACCTACACATCTCTGCTCTCAGGACTGTCATCACAGAGCTGCTTGTCCAGGGTCGCCCACTGCTCTGCCACAGAGCCTGGTACATGGAAGTCATTCAATTAATACTACTTCTCATCTCCCTTCCCTTTTAAGGTGGACAGTGCAGTACAGAAGCTAATTTTTCCATCCACAGAAACTGTTTGAATATATACTCCTATCACGATTTCAAGACATGTCTATACTGAATTCCTCCTTTGCCCTTAGTTCTAGAGGAAAAGAGACGATAAAGGTCCACTTTTTAAGGCGAAGCTGAATTCATGACACTTCTGTTTTAACAATCTGCAGACTCCTGACCACCACCCCAGAGACACTGGTCCAGTCTACCTCGGGGGTGCTCCAGAAACAGGTGCAACCAACACCCCCAGATGATTCTAATGGGAGTTGTCTCCACACAACCTGGAGGATTGAGCCTGGAGGCAGACAGGCTTGTGGTCCAGATTTCTGTCCTCATACCTTTACATAAACAGAAGGGCCAACAACTGCTAGATCAAGTGAGTAGAATTTCACTTCCCTGACCTCAAATTATTAGGCAATATTGATGAACAAAGTAAAATAGTTAGGAAACAAGGTCAAAGGAGTTTCTGAAAGAACTGTCTTGCCTATCTCTATAGGTTACAATCTAGACTGAGAAAAATAATTTTTACTTGACACAATATGCAGGCCCACTGTAGATTTACCCTTTTACATTTTCATAAAACTCTCTCCAGCCAGAAGGAGTTATAAAAAGAATGTTCTGACTCCTTCCATCTTCTTATCTTAAAAATGCCATATGGCATGAACTAAGATAACATGTAGGAAGCACTTAAAACTTACCAGTCACAGCAAATGTTACCATTCTCCCTCAATCTTTACTTCCCTTCAGGGGAAATGAATTCATTGAAGAGAGGCTATTTAATTAGAAAATGTAATTTATCAAGTCTTCCAAAGTCATGCACATTGAAATTGAGTCCTCCACCAATAACATGAGAAATATGACTATTATTAACATTGTTTATTACTATAGATTTACCATTTGGAGATTGAACAGATATTAGTTTGAGTTTTGATAAAACACACATAGCCAACCCCCAAATCTTATGAGGAATTGAGACTCTAAAACCCACAGAAGGGTTGGAATAGTACCAAAGGGAAAACAGCAGGGTTTACACATCAAAGCTTTTGCTCTATCATTTTTTTAATCAGAAAATTGGAATTGAGAATTTCTAAGATGCTGTGAAAACAGTCTTTGGCTGCACCTAAAAAGAAAAAAGGGAAATAATCTGACACTATGGGAAGGTAAAAAGCATGCAGAAGTTTCCAAAAATGAAAAAGTTGTGAATAAATAGTCTCAGAGGCTGCATGAAGGGAGTGTAACGGAGAAAGTGTGAAATGATTCAAATGCTGTGAAATGTGGAGGTGACTTTATCATGAGCCACAGGGATGGAAGAGGGCATCCCATGAGTATCAGGTTATCTTCCTGGATGTGGAGATAACCTTGGGTAATATCTCAGTTCCAGGGCTTCCACTTACATCACATCAGGGAAAGATTATTTCTAATGCTATCACTTATGGAAATACTTTGACTTTTCATATAAAAGTCAAGTTTCAAATTGAATGACTATTCATTCCTCCCATGTTTGGGATAAGATCATAAAGAACCCATAAGCTTTACTAGATCAAAATCCCAAGAGATTTACAAGTTCTGATGTTGCACTGAAGCTACTAATTCAGAACAGGAAAAAAAAAAAAAAGTGAAACAGTAAGAAACAGAGTAATTCTAGAAAATCTACTCTAAGAGTAGAAAAGTTACCAGACAGGCTAATAAAGTAGAAAGCAGAGACTTCATTTTAACATTTTGATGAAAGTCAGCCAAAAAGCAAACATCATGCCCTTGCGGAGTGTTCACTCCCACTTTCCATGGCACCACACAGAAGCACAGAGGGGCTAAATGACCACTAAAACCATATGGCAGCAAGTGATCACAGCTGGTCAAACTTTTCGAGTGTCCCGATTTCAATTCAACAAGTGACTTCTTTGTAAAACAGTACTGGAAGCTAATGGGAAAAATAGAGACATTGAGCGACAACAGATGACCAAACGGGGTGATAACACAAGGCACAGAAAAGCAAGAATCACACAAGAGCAGAGAGCTGCAAAACAGTGAAGGTGAGAATGCTCGACAGAGATGCCAGGACCTTCCCCAGGGAGTAGGTTCTGCTAAAACTAGCCTCTAAGAGCGGAAAGGCATTTTTACAGTTGGCAATAGAAGGGAAAAGGAAGAACTACTCTCCAGGCAGAGAGAGGACAATGAATGAAGACACAGAGGTAGAAGAACAGGAATATTTAGAATACAGAAAGTAGGACAGATGGAGCAGAGCACCATGTGAAAAAGGCTGAAACCAAATGGCCGCAGCCTCCTGTGACAAACAGGTGGATGCACTGAATAAAAACCACGAGAAACGTGAAGAACATTAAGTTGTCAGCCGTGTGTAAGGCAGACGGGACTGGGAAGAGAAGGAAATATGGAGAGATGTCTCTTCCCGTCATCCAGGAATAGTGATTAAGAAGGGCCAAGTCCCAGTTTAAAATGAAGCTTGAGTAGAAACTATTCAGATTCAGAAGAAGACTTTGTTAATACACTAATTTTTTAAAAAAAGAAGACTGTTGCTGGCATCTTTGAAGTTTATTTACTAATTATAAGACCTTGGAAGCTGTGATGAGACTCGCAGTCAGTAACCTACTCCAATGCACGTTCTGCAATAAGAAAAATGTTATTCCAAATGCACACACACGCAGACACACACTCCAACCTCACACCTGTGTTTGGTATTAGTTCTGTGTACCCACATATACTGATTTTTCAGACAACCAGAGAAAGGAGCTCTAAACCAGTACTTTTCATGTCACTTAAAATTCATAGGTATACCTTCATGAAATCAGTAAGTCTGGAAGTATAAAGCACTAACAATGGTCTGATGCATCCTGGGATGAAGTGTTTCTAATGTAGCAAGAAAAAGAACACAGGCTGAAATATATACTGTAAATGGTAGCTTTGGGCACAGTGAATTGGTAAGTATCAGGAAAAGACATGGTAGAGGTGTGTCTACTGCTCCCAAGGTAGAGATATGAAAAAAGAACTTGCATTAACACCTAAATGTTGGGTTGTCAAAGGTCCAGCTTGAGCTCATCAATGAGGGTTCTGCCCAGAACATACTATGACCTAACTTGGAAGTGTTCTTGTTTATTTGCTAGGTTCATGTAATACACCACTGTGCTGACTGGTAAGAAAGCGCAGCCTACTTATTAACAAAAGAGGTGCTAGAAATTATTTTAAGAACAAAGTAGAAAAGATAGATATGTTACTTTGGAATATACACACACAGAAGTAGACTCTTTTTTAAGACAAATATGATGATTGTGTAAAAAATAAACAATGCCACTCACAAGTAGCAATTTAAGACAAAAATACACCGAAAATGAAAAGTGAGAGGAAAGTCAAAGATATATCAAGTAGAACAATAAAGACTATGACAATATCTATATCAGAAAAAGTCAAATCCAAGGCAGAGGTATCATATGTCATAAAGAGGTTTGTTCTATATTAATAAAAATGAAATCCATAAAAATATGTCCTGAATAGCTATACATAAGATACCATAACATTAAAATATATACAGCAAATGTTTTTAAATAGCTGACAAAAGCAAAATAATATATGACATGCCATCCTTGGGCAAAGACCAAGTGGTCAGAAAACTCAGGACGCAAAGAATTAGAAAACTACAACTAATAAGGATAACTTAATAGACACTAACCTTTAAGAGGTCTAATTTTGAGGCCTACGAGCACCGACTATACTTCTTTTTAAGGGCCTCTAAACATTTTTAAAGTAATATTTGAGTACAATAAAAATACTAGCTCAAGAAAAGATACACCAATGAAACAGAATAAAGAGCTTGATAAGAATAAGATCCTAGTACATATATAAAAGAAATTATTATATGACATTATGGTATAAAAGTGGCATTGCAAACCTGAACAGATAAATTAACAAATGCACAAGTACTTAATTATGTGAGAAAAATAAACTAGATCTGTTAAGTCCGTATACAATGAAAACAACTGATTGAGTTATGAATAAAAAATTAAACATAAAACACCAGTAATAAAAATTGGTGAATATTTACATTGGATAAGAAGTCTCTTTCTGCATAAAATTACCAAGGAAGGATCTTTAAAATCAAGATTGATATATTTGGCTACATAAGGTTTGAAAGCTTCATTCAAAAAAAAAAAAATCAAAAAGGTAACTATAATATACTTCAATTAAAAAATCAAAATTTAAAGGTAAGCCACAGACACAAAAGTAAGAAAAGTATTCATATACACAGTATGTAAAGAGTTATAGTGAACCAATAAGTTGCCAACTAACCCAATGTAAAATGGACAATTTACGAAAGAAATAGCAAGATCAAACCTTAATAGTATTACAGTAAAGCAAATTAAAACAATTACACTGAAACTCATCAAGTAGATGAAAATGAATCTGTATGTTCATTCCTAAATAATCAGTGCCAATCATTTCCAGTTTCTGAGGCGCATTTCCTAAGTATGAATCCAAGGGCATGAAGTGCAGATATCCCTTTTAGATGTAAATTTCACTTTTTCTAAATTTATAATAAAACAATTAAAATGTGAATAAGATTTGTGTAATAAATTATTTCTAAAAATTAAAAAATGTCAAACTGAATCACTAGCAACAGTATTTTGATAATTAAATTACAATTCATTAATAAAAAGTATATTGAGGAGCCATCAAAATTATGTTGTAGAAAAATATTTGATGCCAGAAAATATATATTGATATTAAGTAGATCTAAATAATATAGACATACACACATACACATAAACACATGCTGTATGTGTGTATCCACCCACTTAAAAGTTTGGTGAATATAAAATAGTATATATCTGGTTTGACATTTGACATTATACCTACTCTTTATTTATCTGAATTCGTGTATAACAAGCATGTAAGACAAAAAACTTTTCACCAAAAAACCTAAATATTTCAAGATAAGGTTATGCTATTTCTACATAATGAAATACTATGCAGGTATTAAATGTGTATCATAGAGAAATGTTTAATACTATGGAAAAAAATATGAAGTGTTGAAGAAAAAATCAGGTAAAATCACACATATGCTAGAGATTTTTTACAATAAAACACTGTATGTAGACATTTCAAAACACCTAGATGGGTACATACAAAAATATTAACAGTGGCTGTATTTAGACAGGAGAGATTTTGTAGCTGCTTGACAAGAGATTCAACATTGAACATTACTCTGGTAGCTAGGCTTCTAATGAGAAAAGGATTTTATAAGTTATTTTTTAAATACCCAAGTTCCTTATAAGGCTAAATAAAACAATGTCTTCAAAAGCTAGTTCTATTGAGCCTTTTTTGTAAAAAAATTGCACTTTTAACCTAAAAAAAAGTAAACCCCTTTACTAAACAAAATCTAATGTGAGGCACAAAATAACGAGTGCCATTTTACTAGTATAAGTGCTTTTTATCAGTCCCACCTTATAATGTTTATTATAACGACAATGAGAACAATTGATAGTTACTGCTTTGATGATGTATTACTTTCCCATTGTCGCGGTAACAAATTACCACAAACTGAGTGGCCGGGAGCAACACAGGTTCATCATACTAGAGCTCTGAAGGTCACAAGTCCAAAATGGATCTCACTGGGCTCGAGTCAAGGTGTCAGCAGGGCTGCAATCCTTCTGGAGGCTCCGAGGGAGAATCCATTTTCTTGTCTTTTCCAGCTTCCGGAGACTGCCTTGTTCAGAGGCTTGTGGCCCCTTTTCCATCTTACCACTCAGCAGATAGACTTCTTCTTTCTTTCTCACATCGCTCACTCTCAGACTCATACTTCTGCTTCTTTTACATTCAAGTACACTCCTGATTACACTGCACCCACCTGGATAATTCAGGAACCTCTTCCTACTTTAAGGTCCGATGATTAGTGAGCAACCTTAATTCCATCTGCCACTTTAACTCCCTTTTATCACGTAAGGTAACATTCTCAGCTCCAGGATTTAGGAGGTGAACATCTTTGGGGGACCACTATCCTATCTACCAGAGATGCTTATAAATATTTACAATCAATGGACATTTGTTTCACTAACTCAACAAATATATATTGACACCTTACTAAGTGATGGAAACTATTCTATGTACTGGGAATAAAAAAGCTAACAAAATAGAAATGTTTCTTCAAGGAGCCGTTAGAGACTTGTTCCAATATTAGTATCAGGCTTATTTTTCCATTTATTTCTATGTTTTGCTTTGTGTGCATGGGACAGAAAAGACCTTGATTCTTATTGGTGAGGCTACTAATGACTTCAGAATTTAGTCACTCATTCAAAAAGTATTTATTGACTATTGCCCATGGGCAGAGAACCATACTATGCATTGGAGATTAAAAAATAAACCAGAAAGAAACAGTCTCTCTTCACATGCAGTGATTTAAAATGTAAAGATCTATGAAGGAGATGACAGATTTGTTTCAAGTTCTGGCAAGAGAAGTTAAAATGCATAAAATGCCTATCAGGAAATGAATTATTCTGGAAAGCCAACTTTGTGCCATTTGGTAGTATTTTAAGGAATATTTTGAGAATGTGTGTTGACTTTTAATAAAGTCTTTTTCTTCACATGTATATGTAAATACATGCATGTACATATAAACAACTGTACATATATATAAATATGTATACACACATTGCTTAGTGAATGCTGAACGAAACCCCTGAGAAAGCTCCACTAAAACTTTATCATATAATTTTGCTTTGAAAGCCACTACTTCAATTAAATGGGATAGGCTTATTCTGATCTAAAGAGTTGTCATATAATGTTGGTAGTAGTTTTTCATGCTCTTCTCTAATTTTTCTAAAAGTGTGATCGTCACTAGAGTTGGCTCCAGATATCCTGCTTCTGGGATGGAGACCGAGAATTCTACAAGAGTGAGATTATGTACTGAGTGTCGAACATTTATAAATAGGATTTTGAACCAAGTCTTGAAAAAAGGATTTGCTATATTCCTTTATCTCCCTCATCAGAATATCATTAACAAGGTATAAAGAATTTGGATCATAGAGTTTTATGTGCAGAGAAAATACCCCTATTTACCAGTAAGAATTACTCAATAGATTGGAGTTGAAAAGCAGGGTGACCAAGTCAACCCAGTTTTTCTGGGACTTTCCAGCTTTTAACACTAAAAGTCCTACATCTGATGAAGCCCCTCAGCCCCAAGCAAACAGGGATGGTTGATCACTCTAATTCTGTTCCTAAGCATTATGAGGAAGGAAAGAGAAACAGGAGGGAGAAAAGTAGAGTAGTCACAGCTCCCCATAATAAAAGGAGGATAATGTGGTGGGCAGAGCTGCCACTTAACCTTGAGTAAGACCCATCACAGTAACCATGGCCGGGCTATGTGCTCAGAGAGCTAGAAACACTAAGGACTGCTTTCTCCAGCTGCCTTCTCTCTATGTGCTAGATTTGGAGTTGAATGAGAGAGCCCAGCAAAAGGGCCCCCTGCAGAGTCTGGGATGGATAAGAGAAGGGAGGACCAGTGGGGCTGTAGGACATGTCAGATAATCAGACCTGTAGCTAGTGGAAGCCAATTTGAAAGAGAGCAGATTAGTGGTTAGATCAGCCTCATATTTCATCTACAAATGCCTACAAGTAAATAGAGGTATTGCCCCAAACACCAAAGGAGACCAAAGACTTACTCACGGGCTCCAAGTCTTCTGTCTCCTCGTATTGTATATCCACATCCCTTCCCTCATAGATGCATACTGGAATTCTCCAAGAGAGTAAACATTCTTATCCAAGAAAGACTGGACACTATCCAAAAGGACTGCTTCAATCATTAGGTTACACTAACCTTTAAATCAGATTGTCTATAGACAAAACAGAGGACATTTTTTCTGCGTATCCGAGTTATAGCAGGAGTTTCGCGACGGGTCATCCTGCTAAAGTTACATAGCTACACAAGCTGAACAGCTGGCATTGTAAGTCTCTCCCATCAAAAGATACCAGCCTCCCAAAGTGAGTGACAATAGTTTGGCTCTTCTTTCTAGCAGTAGCAAAGTTCTCTGGTATTTTTAGTCAGTCATCAAACATTTAAGTGCCTTAAGGGTACTCACCTAGCACTGTACTTGGATCTTGCCTTACACGGTAAAGAAACAAGCTAACAGCTCTTGTCCTTAATTAGTTTTTTGACTAAAATAGGGTTCATCTCCAATTTCCGACTCCCCTTGGACGCATGTAAGCAAAGCTTTTACCCACAGCATTGAAACTAAAAGGAAAAAATAACATCTTCCTGATTCACATACCCACTCAGAGGCTTCAGCATTCTGGCTGCCCAAGAGACCTTTAATAGCTCAGACCCTCCTTGAAACAGCAGTGAATCCTTTAAATCTAGAGGATTATGTTTTTGAAAGATTGGAATGGGAAAAATCTTTTTTTAAGAAATCCTCCTAGGATATCATAAATCCAATAGTCAGTATTTTTTCTTGAATACTAGAGTCAAGCCGGTTTATGTTACTTAGGATATATGTTTATTTATATTTACAAAACATATTTTCCTAGAGACCCAGGTGTCAAGTACCTTTTCTTCTGATAAAAATGGTAAATTAATTTTTAAAACCGTTTGAAAGTACACTGATTGCAGAACCAGAACCGTTCCCGACACAATCATGCTTTTGCATCCTTTCATCCATCTGCACAGCTTGAGTAAATGACAATTGCAGGCAGTCAGATCATTTCTGTCACAAGGAGAAATGGTTACTTTTATAAGAGAAAGGAAAAAATAAAAAGGAATCAGCATCCAGCTACTCCATCCAGAGAAATCAAACTTTTCCTCACACTCACCAAAAAGTGAATAATTGCTGACACAATCAGGAGGCTAAAAATCAAGCAGTAATGAAGGAGAGATTTCTGCAGAGCAGACCCACAAAAAAGCAAGGAACTCAGAGCTTTGACATGGATCATGGATTGTCACTAAGAGAGAAGAAGTCTGCTGATCATAATACCAAGGTCAGGATAAGATTGCTAAACAAAGATTGTGCGACGCGGACAAATCTGTGTAAATTCTGGCTGTGCCATCTGACCACCACCTGGTCCAGATGCCCCGTGATACTGACAAACATTAGGGCAGGAGGAGATTTAAGGCTGGGATCTGGGGGAATGAAGTATAGTTAATGGCTCTAGTGGTTGAAAAGAATTAGATAAACTATAACTAAACCATTTCCATAAGACCATGAAAAAGTCATCTCCTTACGGCCTTCGCTTTCTCATTGAACAGGCCATTTATTTTACTACAACCAACAGGAAATGTGAACATAAGCTGAGGTTATTCAGTGAGTCATTCCAACAGTGAGCAGTCTCAAGAAGAAATACTCTTTACGATGAAGAAGCATTTGTACATGCCTACAAAGTGTATCTTTTTAGGATGCATTTGAGAAAAATGGCTACCTAATTTTTAATATATATGTGTGTGTATATGTAAAATTGAACATAATTTTAAAAAAGCAGATTCTTATAAGAAATTATTGGTTTTTTTTAATATTATGCTAAGGCCTTTTTTAAAAATGAAGATCCTACATTAAAGAAAGTAGCATACATCTTCTGTATATGTCAATCTGTACTGTCAAATATTAGGCTGTCTTGCTTCAGGATACATAATTCTCAAGCAGGTAGATGAAGAAAGTCTCCAAGTATTATCTGCTTTCAAACAAGGTAATACTTCAAACAGTTCAGAAATCCGGTTTTCTTTTCTACTCGTAAGAGCCTCCAAAAAGATTAGGAAGCGTTTTACCTCATTATTTATACATATATATATATTTTTAAATATATAAATAATATATACCTTTTTTGAAACACCAGATAGAAAGTGCATGGATTGACAAGGATAAGACTATTTTGACTCCAAAACAACGCTGAATTTTACATACACACACACAAATGTCAACTTTTTACTTGGAAAAGTTTGCAGAAGGACTTAAATTTTAAAATAAAATTTCTAAGGATCTTTGATCTTGCGTCCTTTATTCATTCATGTATTTTATATACGTGGCCACTCATGGACTGGCAGGGAGGGGAAGCCTGGGACATCTCTTTGCAGCTTGCATTAATAAAAGGAAATTTTTTGGTTTTTAAAACCCTATCTACCTTCTCATGAGTCTAGTCTGAGGCGCCACAGTTGGAGTGGGATTGACTGAGGCTGACCTGCAGCTGTGGAACAGAGTGAGCAGGAACTAAACACAGTACTCCAGGTGAAGACAAATGTCACGTACAAAGGTGACACAGGCAGAGTGCCAAGAACAGGTCCTCAAAAGGCCCTTGAACCTGGATTAGCATAAAGGAGCCAGTTGGTAAGGGCGGGGATTGGGCTCAGGAACCAGAAGCAGAGCCAGGGAAGGTTTCCAATGGCATCAGTTCAGAGAAGATCCTGGAAAAGAAATGATGCCTCTTCAATCACTTCCCATCCTTTTTCTCTCCATTACAGAGTTGAGTTTATTATTCTCCGGAGTTCATGGCACCCTATCATTATTGGTCTAAACCTCTCTCATATGTTCCATTTCCTTTGGTCCTCATTCCCCACTTTCCTTTTCCATTAGGAACCATTCTGATGCATTTAAATGCATACTTTTGTTTGTAACCAAAAAAAGTTCAAGTGTTCACTTGCTAAATAGATTCTTATTTAATCAGAAATCATCCCTTTAATCAGGGATGAGTAGTTTAAACTATGGTGTCAACAATCAGGTGCAATAGGTCAATATTCATTCTCTGGTGGGGATAGTCTCCAGGAAATAACCACATGGAATCCAGTGAGCCTCTAAGATACTGCACAGCTTAACAGACCTACCTCTCCTCATCCTTATTTCTACTCTAGTAATTGACCAGAGTCAGCTCGTGCTGCTCCAAATTGTTCTCATGTGATTTCTCGCTTCCAATGATTCTCCGTATTGTTAGGGAAGACGGGGCTGTTGTTCTCCTAAATGTCATGCTGGATGTATCAGAATGCAAGGTCCTGATCGCTTTTTACCCAGTCCACTTCTCAGGGTTGTGCCTGCAATGAGTAACCTTGACAACTGAAGACAACCTGCAACCCTGGACAAAGGGCAAGCTGTATTTACTGCTTGCTATAAAAGCAGCAGATTCCCCAAACTCAGTGTTCCTCAGGCATGATGCTAACCTACTGTGCGCTTAGTACCTATCAGAGCTGTACTGTGTCACCTCCACAGGACCTGGGGTCAAGGTGACCCAACACAAATATGCTGAGGTTCTTGCTGCTGGCTGTACCAAGAGCAATGAAGTCCTTGCCTCTGACCTGGTAGTATTCTATTTTCTGCCAGCATCCATGAAATAGTAACAGACTAACTTATTAACTTTAAGTAGGAGAATATCAAATCACAGACCCAATATCTATGACAATTAATTTTAAGTTTCTAGCCGAGTAAAATTTATTTTAAAAATGGAAAATCCTTAGATTTCTAGATCTGCTTTCATTCCCTGCTCACCTTTTTAATTAAAAAAAAAAAAAGTTTAAAGATCCTAAAGGACCTGTATCAATCTTAAACCACACCCTTTCTTTTTTCTTTCTATTTCCTCAACAGAAAATTAAAACTTTAACAAGCCTTTTAAAAGCAAAATAAAGCCTAAATCGTAATTCTGAAGAACTTTTCTCTGAATTATTTGAATCACGAGGGTATATACAATAGTTCCAAAGTTCCAAAGTTCAAGATTCTATGCTCAAGAAATCATTTAAGCCAGGAACATGATTCTTGGGGCAACAGTACAAGCTTAGAAGGTGGAAATGTCAGAGAAAAAAATCAATAAAAGACTGTTCATAAAAAGATAGGCTTAAGATAGGACAGGAAAACAAGAGAAAGGACACTTATTGAAGGCAAACAGGAAGCTGATCTGACCCTAACAGGTGTCCACAAGTCCAAATGTTACATAAATGAAGTTTTGCAGAAAAGAATGTTTTGAAGAGAAATGTGTCTTCCAAGGTGGGAGCTTTAGCCCAGAGGGTGATAAGGATACACAGAGAAGCATTAGAACTCTTAACATTTTTTAAAATTATAATATGAATGTTTACTGTTTTAGCTCATTGATTTAATGAATAAATAGCTTCAACTATAGGGCAAGACCTGCTTTAGATCAGATATTAGCAAACCATGACCGGCTGGCCACCACCTTTGTTTGTAAATAAAGCTTTACTGAAACACAGCCACACTTAAATCCTTGGGTATCCTCTGTCTGTTCTCATGCTACAATATTAGAGCCGAGCAGGGACAGCAGGGACCATATGGTCCACCAAGCCTAAAGTATTTATCATCTGGCCCTTTAAAGAAACGGTTTGTTGACTTGTGCGCCTGATGATAAGACATCCCATATGAGCACAACAAGTCACCACCTTCATGGAACTCATTCTAGCGGGGAGCAGACAATGAACAAGTATACATAAAAATACATAACACATTTTTAGGTACTGGGAGGTGCTATAAAAAAAAGAATAAATACAGGATAAGGGGAAAGAAAAATTTTACATTAATGTATAGGTGCTTGCTATATTGAACAAATGCTTTAAAGTTTAAAATCTCACTTTTAAAAGGAGAAGTTTCAAAAATTAATTAATGCTTTTTTTCTATTTATGATCTATAATTTGCCTTTGCTAAACCAAACTTTGATGTCGTGTATTAACTGAGGAAAAAACCTTTACAGTCCAAATTTCTATGCAATGTTGAATGCCTATTTCTCAGATAAAATTATCCACCAGTATAAAACTTTAATGTTCTCTTTCACATAAATGGCTGGCGCATGACAGGTGAGAACTTAAGGGAAGAGATCCTAAAGAGAAGAAAAACTAAATTTGTGTCACAGAACTTTAGAAGTGAAAAGGCTGAGAGAGGCAGGTGTGGAGGAAGAGGGTATATGGGAAATTTCTGTACCATCCCCCCAGTTTTGCTGTGAACTTAAAACGGCTCTAAAATATTAAATTATTAAGTCTTTTTAAAAGACAAGAATTTAAGAGATTATTTTGACTCTCTGTCCAAGGAAAAAGTAATAAAGTTCCAGGGAGACTAAGCCCACCTAGCTTGCCAAATCAGACAGTGGCAGAGGCAGGCGTGGCACCGAGGTCTTTCACCGCCAACAGGCTTTTACATCAATACAGCCACACAAGAGGCACGGGAGAGTCATGCTCCCAGCTCCGCCTTCACCCGTACACTGCCTGAAGTGCTAGAAGATCTGAATTCTAGTCTCTCTTTTGCCACACACTGGTTATTTACATAATTCCTTTACATTACAAGTTCACACATCAGTTTCCTCATTTGTACAGTATCCCCCTTATCCTCAGGGGTACGTTCCAAGACCCCCAGTGGATGCCTGAAACCACGGATAGGACCAACCCTATACATACTATGATTTTTTCCTATACATACATATGTATGCTAAAGTTTTATGTATACACTAGATACAGTAAGAGATTAACAACTAACAAAATAGAACAATTCTAACAATATACTGCTATAAAACTTATGGGAATGTGGTCTCTCTCAAAATACCTTACTGTACTGTATTCACCCTTCTTGTGAGGATGTGACAGGATAAAATGCCTATGTGATGAGATGAAGTGAGGTGAAGGACATAGGCTTTGTGACAATGCGTTGGGGCTGTAGACCTTCTAAGGGTAAGTCAGAAGGAGGATTATCTGCTTCAGGTGACTGTTATGGTTTGATGTCGGGAGCAGATGACGATGATGCTTGGGGATTCTGGGCAAGACAGAGCAGGACGGCTCAAGACTTCATCCCGCTACTCGGGATGGCATTCAACTTAAAATGAATGGATTGCTTATTTCTGGAATTTTCCATTTAACATTTTTGGACCACAGCTGACCCAGGGTAACTGAAACCTCTGAAAGTGAAACCTCGGATAAGGGAAGACTTCTGTATTGAATTTCTTCTGCCCCTCCCATCTTTAGAACCCCAGTAGGGTACCACTGCAGAGCACAGGCTTAAGAGTGAGGGCTCTGGAACTCAACTGCATGATTTCAAATCCTGACAAGTTTCCTACCCTCCTTCAAATACAGTTGACCCTTGAACAGCTCAGGGCTTACAGATACCGAACCTCTGTGAAGCCACAAATCCACATGCAACTTTACAGTCAGCCCTCCAGATCCATGTCTCTGCATCTGCGAATTCAACCAACCGCAGATTGTGTAGTACTGGAGTACATACTTATGAAAACCATCCATGGATAAGTGGACCCACACAGTTCAAATCCATATTGTTCAAATGTCCGCTGTGTATCTTAAATCTAACAGTGGACACGGTTAAAATCCTGCCCCATGGTACCCCACTTGCTTCTCCATGTAAAGCAATGTGTATAAAGACAAAACAGAACAACCTCCTTCTTTAAAAGAGGGCAAGCAGCGTACCTACCCTCATAGGGCTGTTATAAGAATTAAATTAGTTTCAATATACACTCTACTACATATAAACTAGATAACCAACAAGGACCTACTGTATAGCACAGGGAACTATGCTCAATATTTGTAAAAACCTATAAGGGAAAAGAATCTGAAAAAGAATAGCTACATATGTATACCTGAATCACAGTGCTGTACACCTGAAATTAACATGATATTGTAAATCAACTATAGTTCAGTTTTTAAAAATTTTTAATTAAAAAGAATTAAGTTAGTTTATATTACATATATATGTGTGTGTGCTTAGATAGAGCCTGGCACATGTGCTAAAAATAACATCAGTTACTGAAAAATTCTACTGGGTTGGCCAAAAAGTTCGTTCGGGCTTTTCTGGGACATCTTATGGGAAAACCCAAACGCACTTTTTGAACAGCCCAATACTTTTGAGTGTGTGAGAAGGACAACATTTAACATATCTGATATCATGCAAAAGCTTGAGTATTCTACAAACTGCTGCTATGCACCCAGCTTCTTCCTCCATACCTCTAGCTTTCTAGGTACAGCTCCTGACATGGCCTAGGAACTCACTACATCCTTCCATGAGACCCCTGCAAGCAAACATTCCATTTGCTACAGCCCCTTCTAATTATAAATGAGGTCTAAAATGACTCAGAGGGAACTGAGTAATTAATAAGCAAAAGTTTTATTTGAGCATCTGTTTCGTGGTTGCACCTCCCAGGTCAACTAACTGATAGTCATTTTGAGCTTAGGCGTGTCTGGGATATGGTAAAAGCCATTTAAACTGCCAACTACCAGTGCGGAGTACAGCTAAGCAATTGGATAAAATCCCTCACCATCACAGCAGAACGCCGCATGCAAATATAAAAATAAATTTTTAAAATCTACAACAATGGAAATGTTGACTACCAAAACAGAGCTTTGAAAAGGTCAGGTCAAATATGTAAAAACCAGAGACATGAAAAGGAGTAGAGTCATTATACATCCTGGAAGATACAACATGATATTTGAAGTTGTTTGTACTTTTTTATAGCTATGTTGCCTCTCCTTACCAGGTGCTCATAAAATTAGCAGACTTCAAACTCAGCCACTGAAGGGCTCTATTTAACCACAGACCTCTGGACCTAGTGCTCTTCAATAAAGACAGGAGAATAGCTGATCTAAATGAAAAGCCTTTAACACTACCAAGTTCTTTGCGGGAAAGAAATTCAGTGTTATAGTATTTTTTCTGGAGGTGCCATCATTGTGGTTCAACTCCTGCGTGTTTCTAGGTGATGGGCAAAGTAGCCATCACTCAAAGTCTGTTCCCACCACAAGTAGTTACACATTCCTCTCCATGCTCTCAAACTGCCTGAAGCTTTAGATCCATGGCTTTTCACTAAGACTATTTTACAGGGAAACACTAGCAACATTGTTATCAAAAACAATTCCAAGCCCTATGTGTCTGAAAAACTCTTTAATAATGCATTGCTTCCTAATGATTTTACCAATAAGACAGCCATTGATGAATTTCAATTCGGGTCTGGAATAGAACAGTCCACAATTCAATATTGAACACTGTGCTGGGGAATGGCCGGATTCATTAAAAGTCCAGGAAAGCCTCTCATTAGGTGAGGAGTAATGGTGTTCGCAGCAATTTTTAAGGCAGGTTGAAAATATCACTTCCAAAGGCAAACTTTTCCACCAAAATGGTACCCAGTTTGCAGTATTATTGACTCCACTCGAAATTAACTATGCAATGCACTGGTTCATGACCAAAGAAATTGTCAATTGTTATTTTAACTGTAAACATTAGCTGTAGAGTATCATAACCACTTACAGAAACATGATATTCTAGTGTTGTAATGGGACACCAACTGCGAAATGTATCAGCAGCAAAGGATATTATGAAATAGATCAATACTCTCATTATTAAACATTAAAAAGGAAAGGTAAAAGACCTTCGTGTGTATGTTTCTATTTTTAAAACAAGGCTGAAAAATTTAAGGATCCTGATACTTTTCATACCAAGTTACTAATTTTCTACTTTCTCTTTCTTTATAGAGGCAGCTTTACGGGGTCAGTCAGATGAAAATGTTCATGATATGACTAGCCACTAAACCTGCTTTCTTTTTAACAGTTCATAGTAATAACAAAGAAAATTGTTGTAGATTCAAGTCATATTCTTGGCCTCCACATCAATCTTTTTGAGTCCTGTTGTTCTTAAGTGCTAGTATGGTTTTCTGAAAGGAAAGGAATTTCCTGCATTTTTAGATATTGTATATCCATGTAGCCACACTTCTGAATAAAAATAATTGCACCATACAAAATCTGTTATTGTATGCTATTTATTTATGCACCACTTAAGGAGGACCATTGAGCTAAACTTGCATTTTATTCACATTATTCATTCTGCCTTGCCCCTGGAAGCTTAGCAAGCATCTCTTTCCTTCCTTCCAACTCTCTCCCTGTCCTAAGAGATGGTGAAAGATGGAAGAACACAACAGAATATAACAGGAATACAAATGTATATTATTTTCAGCTCAAAGGAAGGGCTGGCAACTGAATAGACTGTAAATAATTTCCGCTGTTTCATATTCCATGGAGTTCAATTTGAACTTGCTAAGAGTGAACCTGAGCAGCTGCCTTTTCTGAAACTATATTTTGTAATTTAGGTCACAGTATCTTCAGGCACAGATTAAATCCAAAAGTGAGGATATGTATCATTAAAGTTTGTTTTTAATCTTCCTAACTCTTCACACTTTGCCTTACTGCAGATAAGGAATGCAAAGTGTGTCTCCTGGCACCTGTGAAAAACCTTGAGGAAGCCTCAATAATGTCAAGTGTCTGGATACCAACAAAATGCTAAACAGAGAGAGAGGAGAGGCAGTGGGAGGGAGGGGGTGGGAGTAGGGAGTGGAAGAGGAAAGAAACACAAAAGCCTGCCTCAAAATAAGGAACCCAAATGAGGAGGACTAAAGCTTTAATCTGTTTTCATAATTAACACAGCTGTATTATAATTTGATTTTTATTCTAATGATACCATTTAGCTCTGCTCTGAATATTAAAAATGAGCCAAGTATAAAATTACTGATCACTTACAAATCATTTCTATCTGGCGTTCATTTCTTGCTCCTTTTAAAAAAATAGAACGATACATTAATTAATGAAAACCTAAGAGTAGTAAGGCAGTCGAAGACATGGAAAGAGGGAAATGAAGTTATTTTTCACCCTAATCCAGGAGCCATTAAGCATGTTCATAGTCCCTGCTGTGTTTGTAAAAACTTCTGATGTGAGGACTCGATCCCAGACCAATATAATCAGAAGTTCTGTGGATGGCCCCAGGCAATAGCATTATTATTATTTGTTTCATTCTTCAGGTGACTAAAATATGCAGCCACAACTGAGAAATACTGCTGTCAACCAGTGGCATCACACCAACGTCTTCCTTGGACAGGAATGTGAAATCGAAGAAGAGCCTTCACAAAGTCTGGCAAAATCATCTGCAAGTATTTTCTGGAAAACAGGTGCCTGAGGCAAAAAGGTCCAACACTGGAACACACTTTGAGTGCATCTGAACCTTGATCTCATGGATATGTGACCTGATGACAGCAACTGTAATAATTATTTCCTTCATAAACATTTGAGAAATACTGATTTCAGAAGGTTTACTGAGAGTTCAAAACTAGGTATTTAAAGCATGTATATGGACACAACACTGAACATTAAACTTTTCATCGGGCACATGTGTCACTAATAATTATTTTTTGAAAAGCTTAAAAGCAGATAATAAAGCAAGGATTATATGAAGTATTTTAGTTCTGCACAAAGCAGCCCCTGAAAAGAGCTTCCTTACTTTCACCTGGAGATGTATCTAATCCTTTTTTGACCTCTGGCTTCCCTACCCCAAAAATGACTTTGAAATAGTGTGTCAGGTGTCAAACAGGGACTCACAGAAGTGAGGTGAAGGTGACATGAGCTTATATAACACAAGTGAAGTGCCTAGAACAGTTCCTGGGATGTGCTCAGTGCTCAGAGCAAGTGAACTCATTATTATTACTGCCTGGTCATTATACAAGAATTGAATGGATAGATGGAAGAATGAATGGTGTTTCTTGGTAAAGGCTTTTTTAGTCCTATTGGGTCTCCTATCCAAAAAACTTAACCCTACAGGGTCACATTTGTTTACCCCTAATGGGCACTAGTGGCAGGATACAAGGCACAGCAAGAAACGAGGAACACCAAACAGGGATATGCCAGAGATAAATCTCCTGTATTTCTCTGTTTCGCATGAGCCAGCCCTGCACATGCCTGGACTGATACCCAGGCATTCCCAAAGAATTGCTCAAGTAGTATAATTTTCAGGGCCTAAGAAATACAGAGCCCAGAGGTCTCAAGAAACCATAAAAATACTTTATCAGAATCATAACAGTCATATTCCCTACTTTACACGTTTCATGCTTAACAAATACCCAAATCAGCTATGTAATGTAATTCATTATAGTCGTGTTCCAGGAAGATGCTAAAGAGCATATGAAAATCATCATCTCCTATCCTCTACTCCTTGTCCAACAGATAATTACAAAAGCCAATTCATTTAACCTCATTTAACTATGTTTACAGCCAGGAGGACCGTGACAGAAAACTAATCATTTTCAAATTATCGAACATTCAGAGCATTTAAGTAATTCAGTGATGAATTTTTACAAAAGTTATGACATAGCTATCCAAGATCCATCAGGACTAAAGGATCCCATAGTGGGGGCTCATTGCTTGACTCTAACCTACAGATGGGAGGGGTTCCATGTGGCACAATGGCCACCCCTCTGCATTCAAGGAATACCCCAAAGTATATGGAAAATGGATTCCAATACTTATGCACCTCCAAGCACCTGAAAGAGAAACCTAACTTTAAACTCAGTCACACGCCTGAAATTCTCCTTTCTCTCCTCTCCTCTTTGCATATGGTAAGGTTACTGTGTCTGTTCAGACCTCTCCCCCCTACTCTGGCCCTAGACAGTTCTGAACCCCTTTGCCATGTTACTGATCTAGATGGATTCAGCTCCATAATTTTCTCTTTATTTCACTTATGATCCAAATTCCTTAGAATGAAAGAAAGCCTAGGAGCTCTGACCAGCCAGTAGGAATTCTTCCCCCTAAGTGCTTTGGATAGCTGGAGAAGAGGTAAGATTTTTAAACAAAAGATTTTGATAAATGGTTGCTATCAGTGCAGCAATCCCCCAAACACTGATAGTTTCAAAAATTAAGATTTCCCTTCATACTTATCAGTGGAATTATTAAATATGTTTGGAAGATAGATTATAAATCAGGTTTCACACTGATTGTTATGAGATAAATAATTTTCTCTTTTGGCTTAGCATTTTGGAATTTTCTTCTAAACAACTTTCCCTTTATAACTTTTAAAATGACACCCCAGTTTTTGATGAGTAGAACACATATAAAGCTCATTCTCTCCCTTGTCTTCCTGAAACTCTTCTATATTTTAATCAACAGCTTCCCTTTGTCAAAATAATTTATTCAAGCTTTAACCTCCTCGTTTTTCAAGTAATCCCTCACTTTTCTCTCAACATTTTGGAAATGAAGAATATGGGAACGTGGGAATCTTATACTTCTCTTCTCCTCCCCCAGAGTTTATTTCAGACGTTTTTCTTCATTGCATCTTCAAGAATAGATGGTCTATTTGTACTCATTAGCTAACTTCTGATTGCCTAGCAGTTCCCTTCAGCTGAGTAAAGATTAGCCTTTTTTTTCCTGCAAACGTAGCTATGCCTCTTACCTATCTGCCATCTTTACAGTATTATGGGTGGGAGAAGAGAGGGCAGAGATGACAAGAAAGAGGTGGATCCACAAATAAAAGCAAGTATTCACCGAGACTGGCTCTTTTCCTTGTGACATTTTCCTGGAATACAAAAGCGCCAGGTGGCATTCCTGGTATCATAAAATTCTCAGCATGCTTCTGACCTTACAAAAGCCAGAGAGAGGCTGAAGTTTCTAACTGATCCAGGAGAATCTTAAACACAGGGTGCAGAGAACAGAACAAGACACAGTCTTTGAATCTCAAATGATCTGGTTTTTATTTTCCCAAGTTAAGGTTTGGTTCCATGTACGACCCAGTTTTTCACCTTATGCAAAACAGTCCTCCTTTGACTTCAAAGTCATGCTCCCAGGCAAGCTATCAGAGGTGCTGGTCTACCAGCCCCACATGCTATATGCCCGGTATTGGTTACATTACGGAAAGCCAGGTCTAAGCAGAGGGGAAAATTAACTGATTGTTTGATAGAGGTTTTTTTTCCCCAAACACCATTCTCATTTTCCTTCTTTCTTACTTAGTGCTACACAAATATGCATTTGGGACATTTTGGCTTAATTGTACAATTGTACTTCATATTGCCACCATAAAACATAGCAAAGCACTAAGTATTAGGTTATCCTGTTTGGGTAAGAGCTGAAACTCAAGTATTCTGGTAAATGGAACTAGATAGTACTTCTTCCCAAAAGGAACTGAGTATTTTGTTTTGTTTTGTTCTGCTTTGCTTTGCTTTCATACAAACTGTTTTATACAGAGAGGAAGTGGGGTACTAGGTAAAGGCAAGATTTAAGCATGTATCTGATTAGGTTTCAGATATATTTGAAGTACTGGGGACAGAGGGTGGATGCTCTGAGACAAAAGCCACATGAGAGAGAGAAATGAGAAATAAATAAGGACTCTGAAATCACAAACCAGAGTGGGCAGCACGGCTAGAGGCAGAGAATGGGATTTCCAGGCATGGAGTGGCAGGTGGAAGTGAAGCCTGGCCCCTGAGCTGGGCACCAAGGTAAAGAAAAAAGACTTGAAGCAGAGAGAGTTGTCCCACCAAATACAAACACTTCAGGGATGCAAATCCTGAAGCTGAGGTGGTCATTTCCCCATGACACAGAGGAAATCGTGTCCTTTTCAAAGAAACTGCTGAGTATTCCTGGCACCAAAAGAGTTAAGAGCAAAAGTGACTGGGGTAAAACAGCAGGATTTTCCTTTTTTTTTTTTTTTTTGGAAGGTGAAGTGAGAAGATATTACAAAGAACTATGAGAAGTAAGTGTCCTCAGAGGAGACAAGGTTATGACCGGCCGACTAATCCATGAGGTTCCTGTAAAGCCTCTCACATCTAAGAAACTCCCAGAAACACTAACATTTTACTGCAGAGACTGCCAGACCACTGGAAGCCATGAGAAGACTTAACATCACAGAGGGACCCTAAACTTGGAGCTGGAAGCATAGCAGATTTCAAGGTTTCTCCTTTGGGGAAGGAGTGTGTTCTGTATGGGACGAAAGATGCATAGAGATACTTGATGGCTAGAGAAGAGGACTGTCCACCAAGGACTCAGCCTCCCATTCCTAGGTTCACACCTAGCCAAGCACTACATTTCCAGCCCCTCAGGGGTGGGTGCTGTAACTAAGACCAAGGCAATAGGATAGGGTCAGGAGTGATTATAAAGCTTCCGTACCTGCCCCCCAAAACTTCTAAAGCATTTCTCCCCCACTGCCTTCTGAAAGTCATGTATTAAAGCTGGCAGTGATTCCATCAGCCTGTGTCCCTGAATACTCCATCAAAGAGAATTATCACCCTCTTTCCATTGCCACCAAGGGAATTTATGTGAGCGAGAAATCAATTTCACTTGTGTTAAGACACTGAAAGTTCAGTGTTCATCAATTATAGCAGCTAACATGAATATGACAAAACATTCCATGAAACCAAATTTTTAAAACTACCCATTTAATACAAAAAATGAACAGGGAGATATAATCTATTTGAATAAATATATCACATTAAACTATAAATGATTCTGATTATAATGCACAGAAACTTAAACTTGCATGAGCTTCAAATATAAGCCAAGTAGTAATCCTATATCCAGCATTATAGCAGGCTAGATATCCTCCAACTAAACACTTGAAAATCTTTTAAAATTCATCTGATTTAGCAAGAGAGTGGGAAAATCTTCAAAGGCCAAAAATGACAAAAAATAAATCCAGAGGGAGAACCAAGTGCTGAAACCAGTGGCTCTCCAAAAAGTACCTCCAGGTCACTTGCTTTTAACTTGTGGAATATGAAATTGAAAAACAAAGCTTAGGGATACAACAGGTGAGAAGTCAGATCACAACCCTCCAAAGGCTGGTTCCCAAACTATGATCCTCAATAGAGAAATTAACTATCCAAATAAAAGCACCCAACAAAGAAAGACAATAAGGAAAATTGTCTGAAAAGTCACAGGCCATGGGCAGAGAGAAATAAAATCTCCCCTGAGAATTCTTAACAAGAAGCCTAGCTTCATAACAAACGAAGAATCAGAATTTACAGCACTTTCATGGCCTGAAAAACCTCAAGTGGAGAATTAAGTTAAACTAGCTCGAATTGGGGTGCCCCTAGATGCCTGGCAGAGATGTACACAAATCCTCTCTGGAGAAACTACCTCAACCCCAGACCTCCAAGAATTCCCACAGATAAAAGTCTCAGTTACCATAAGCTCATAAAAATGCAAAATCGCAACAATCCTGCATGAGTGAGACTCTACAACAAACAAAAACTCAGAGCCACAAAAGCTCCATGTGTTTAAATCATCAGACACAGAATGTCTCAATGTTAATAATCAATAATTTTAAAGAAAAAAGATAGTAAAAGAATATGACAAAGGATAAGAAACTATCAAAAATATGAACCTGATTTGAAAAGCTGTAAGTAGAAATGAAAAGTGAAATATTAGAAATATTAGAAACTCAGTGGATGGGTTAAATAACCTATTTGACACAGCCAAAAGAAAATTAATGAAATGGAAGACAGAGCTGAAGACAAGAATGTAACACAAAGAATGCAGAATGTAACACAAAGTGACAAAGATACGGAAAATACGGAGTTTAGGAAGTTAGGAAATGAAGTTCAGACTGAGCAGATGTATTTAGATCCGTCAGATTTCCAGAAAACAATTCTAAGATGAATGGAGCAGAAGCATTAACTGAAGATATATTGATGGGGAGCTAAGGAAAGAAGCCCATTGTCAGATTTAGGTATCCCCCAAAAATCTCAAGCCAGGTGAACACAAAGAAGCCCATACCTACACTTGTTATGGTGAACCTGAGGGAATAAAAAGATCGTAAAAGCCACCAGAAAAAAAAGTAGAACAATGAGACTGAAAGCTGACTCCTCAAAAACTGAAATAGAAACTCAAAAGCAGCTGAGCAAAATCTTCAAGGTACTGACAAAATATGATTCTTAACCTCCAAATGATTTTTGACCAAGATGCCATGACTATTCAACAGGGAAAGGACAGCCTCTTCAACTAATGGTGCTGGGAAAACTAGATATCCACATGCAAAAGAATGAAGTTGGACCCTTACTTTATACCATATACAATAATTTACTCAAAATGGATCAAAGGCCTAAAAGTAAGACCTAAAACTCTTAGAAGAAACATAGGGAAAAAGCTTTATGACTTTGGACTTGGCAAGGACCTCCTGGATATGGTATCAAAAAAGTAAAAGCAAAACTAAAAACTCTGTGCAAATGACACAATCAACCAAGTGAAAAGGCAACTTATAAAATGGGAGAAAATATTTTAAAATCACATATCTGATAAGTGGTTAATATCCAGAATTTATTTAAAATGCCTACAACTCAACAATAAAAAACACATATAACAACTAAAAAACAGGCAAAGGGCTTGAATAGACATTTCTCCAAAGATGACATACAACCAGCCAACAAGCATATGAGAAGACACTTAACATCACTAATCATTAGGGAAATGCAAATCAAGACCACAATGAGACATCACACATTAGGATGACTACTATTAAAAAGAAAAGAAAAGAAAAGAAATGTGAAGGATGTAGAAGAAATTGGAACCCTGGGCACTGTTGGTAGAAACGTAAAATGGTGCAGCTGCTACGGAAAACAGTATGGCAGTTCCAAAAAAAATTAAAAACGGAATCACTATATGACCCAAGAATTCCATTTCTGAGTATACAGTCGGCTTTCTTTATCTATGGGTTTCACACCCACAGATTCAACCAACCTCCAATGGTGCAAAATCCATAAATACAGAGGGCCAACTATATTCATAGTACTACACTATTTTATAAGAGGGATTCGAGCATCTGCAGATTTTGGTATCCACAGGGGCTCCTGGAACCAATCCTCAGCAGATTCCAAGAGACAACTATGTATCCAAAAGAATCAAAGCAGGATCTCCAAGAGATATTTGCACACCTATGTTCACAGCAGCATTATTCACTATAGCCAGGCGGTAGAAGCAACCCAAGTGCCTATTGACAAATGAACGGATGAACCAAAACATGGTAAGTACATACAAGGGAGTATGATTCAGCTTTAAAAAAGAAGCAAATTCTGACAAATGCTACAACTGAATAAACCTTGAGGCTATTATGCTAACTGAAATAAATCAGTCACAAAAAGACAAATACTACATGATGCTACTTATATGAGGTCCCTAGAGTAGTCATATTCAGAGACAGAAAGTAGAATGGGGGTTGCCGGGGGCCTGAGGAGGGGGAAATTGGGAGTGGCTGTTTAATGGATATAAAAGTTTTAGTTTTGGGCTTCCGTGGTGGCGCAGTGGTTGAGAGTCCGCCTGCCGATGCAGGGGACACGGGTTCGTGCCCCGGTCTAGGAAGATCCCATGTGCCGCGGAGCGGCTGGCCCGTGAGCCATGGCCGCTGAGCCTGTGCTCCGCAATGGGAGAGGCCACAACAGTGAGAGGCCTGCATACGGCAAAAAATAAAAAAAAAAAAAGTTTTAGTTTTACAAGAGATTGATTGAACAATATGAATATACTTAATATTACTTAAGTGTGCACTTAATGGTACACTTGGGTATATCTTTGCTTCTCATGTGTAGCCAATAAGTCCCCAAGTTTTTCACTTCTCTTTCTGTACTTTTCTTCTCTGCAAGACTTTTAAAACATTCTTATGTAGTGACATTTATCTCTTTTTCACATTTTGGCTTCTGGGTTTATGAAGGATTCACCCTTAACATTTTTCTTCTCCCATGATTTCATATGTTTTAAGGGTTGCTTTTTTCCTTTTTAATGTTTTGATTTTTCTTCCATCTGAAA
Organism: Delphinapterus leucas; assembly: GCF_059928025.1. Taxonomy (NCBI): domain Eukaryota; kingdom Metazoa; phylum Chordata; class Mammalia; order Artiodactyla; family Monodontidae; genus Delphinapterus; species Delphinapterus leucas. Next base: position 14,477,838 of record NC_143129.1, read on the forward strand.
TTTGTTTTGGAATAGGAAGTGAATTAAGAGTCAAATAAACCAAAAACTGACCAATGGTTAAGATGGTAAACATCGTTATACTTCTTACAACAAAAACTTTTAATAAAGTTAAATATATTTATACATATATATACAGGTATAAATATAGTTGACCCTTGAACAACTCCGGGGTTCATGCAAGTATAACTTATTCCTGGCCCTCTGTTTCTGAGGTTCCTACACATCCTCAGATTCAACCAACCACAGACATTGTAATACTGTAGTATTTACTATTGAAAAGTGTCTGTGTACAAATGGACCCAGCAGTTCAAACCTGTATTGTTCAAGGGTCAACTGTGTACATACATACATGATTTTTAATGTTGGATTAAATACCTAGCTACCATTCAAGAATGAGGGTCAAACAATTACTCAAATATTATAACCAATTACTGTTTTTAGTTTTTATACTTAATTTTATTCCTAAAATTTACACAAACGATGAGTATATTTTTTAAAGAATAAGAACACCGATCAACCCACAGCTATCTTAAGAGAATGCCATCAATAACTCTGAAGCCCTCATATGTTCCCTTATCCCCTTCCTCCCTGGAGAGGCAGTCACTATCCTTTACTTTTATGTAATTACTCCCTTAATTTTCTTTATAATTTAAACTCCTATAAATTTTTTAAGTCAACAGCATGTTGTTCAGTTTTAACTTTTTTCAATTTTATAAAACAAAACTCTGTATATATTTTTTCTGCAGCTTGCTTTTTTGCTCACTGATATAGGTAGCTATAGTTCATCTGTAATATACTTTCACACTATGTATTATTCCATTGTATGAATACAACACAATTTATCCATTGTAAATGTAGATGTGCTTTTGGCTTGTTTTAACTTCTTTTATTCTTAAGGATATTCTGCTATAAACATTGATATAAGGGTCTCTTGATACACACGTGTAGGTTTCACCAAGCTTTTGAGCTGCATCTTAAGGTGTGGACTTGCTTAACATTTTTAGGAAATGCAAAACTATTTTCCAAAATGGTTTTACCAATGGATACATCAAATAGCAATATAAAAGTTCTCATTTTTTAAAAGGAACATTATGTTATCTAAACATTGGTCATATTTTCCCTGCAACATGGAGTCTATGCTGTATGACTACTAGTAATTCATTTTGGTTTATTTCTTCACTGTTTTGACATTGAATTTTCATTTATAAATAGCCCTCTTGCATGTGCAAATTTTCCCAATTCCCACATATTCTATGATTTTACAAGTTGGGACTACCATGAATATATTCTCCCGTGACATTATTTAAATCAGAATTTGTTTAGTTCAAAAAGTTTTATGGTCAAGGCAAAATGCGTGTTGTACTGAATGACTGTTATCTTCTGTGAAGAAGAAAAACATATTACAGCACCACACCTTTTACCAAGGTTTAAACGCCACCACCACTTGCTTAAGACCCTTGGTCTTTGGCTTTATGAGCCCACATACCCAACACAGCTTAACAATGAAGACACCCATCTTCTGAGTTCTATTCCCAATTCTGCCTCTAAGAAGCTGTGTGACTTTAGGAAAGGTCAAGAAACTTGACCTAAACTTTTTGTTGGTGAAATGAAGAATTAACAAAATAATCTCAAAGTTCCCTTCCACATGGAAAATTTTCTTATTCTATGATCCTATGTCACTAGCTGGCAGTTAGCAGGCTCCATCCATCCCACAAAGGTCTTTTTTTTTGGCGGGGCGGTTTATTATGTTTTTCCTCCACTCTAATTTAATGTCTATAGCTGGGTGTGCATTCCTCATTTTCTGCAGGGCCTACTACTTCTGTTAGATCCTAGTCCAATAACATTCACGTTCTCTTCCTTAACTTGAAACATCTGAGCTTTTAATCCCTGTTCTACAGTAAATATTCCTATCCACTGACAGACATTAATACTTATCACAGTAACAGCTAATTCCTTAGGGTGTGACAGCTGACAAACTGTTTTCATGTGCACTATGTCATCTTTTTAAAATTTATTTATGTATTTATTTTGGCTGTGTTGGGTCTTTGTTGCCACGTGCAGGCTTTCTCCAGTTGCAGCGAGCAGGGGACACTGTTCGTTGCAGTGCATGGGCTTCTCACCACAGTGGCCTCTCTTGCTGTGGAGCACAGGCTCTAGGCGCATGGGCTTCAGTAGTTGTGGCTTGAGGGCTCAGTAGTTGTGGCTTGCAGGCTCTAGAGCACAGGCTCAGTAGTTGTGGCGCATGGGCTTAGTTGCTCTGCAGCATTTGGGATCTTCCCGGGCCAGGGTTTGAACCCATGTCCCCTGCATTGGCAGGTGGATTCTTAACCAGTGCGCCACCAGGGAAGTCCCACACTATGTCATCTTTGACAGTCATCCTGGTGTTCACTTTGAGTGTTCACTTTGAGATGACGGACTATCTAAGGCATCTCTCTGTTGCTCAATTATCAGCACAACGGGCTGAGATATCTTCTGTAATAATCCACAAGCACAATCTGACATGCAGCAACCGCGGTGCCTCTCTCTATGGAAAGGGCCAAAACGCAAGCTGCCAGCTTCCCACTGGTGACTGGCGCAGTAGGCCGGGCTACTGGGAAATGGAGTGGGATCAGATGCTCTCCAGCAAGTGCCTCGCTCTGCCCAGAACCACTCTGGAAGTCGCCTCCAGACAACACGGATGAGCCAAGCTGAACATATGCTCACAGAGGGGGAGTCAGGAAACAACCAGGACGTCAACATCCACATCTTGGCATGAGCTCCTAAACCTTAAACAGTGTTTGCAACTTCTCTCCGTGGGGAAGTGCAAAGAAAGCCCCACATTTCAGTGAATTTACTGACATACCCCAAAACGTACCTCCCCCAAATGCACAACCCCTGGGAGGAACTGACACAGGACATTTGCAAGTTGGCACTGTCTCAACACTTTGCTTATCTCGTGTTAATGTGTTGATTTGCTTTTCAAGGATCATCTTGCTCACCCACAGGCAGTCAAAAGAACACACAACAGTGTCAGCCAGATTGGCTGTAACCATTATGGTAACCTTTAGTGTTATCTCCTGACATTCTGTTTTTGTTCCCAATCCAGATGCCATGCACAACAGAGCATATACTCTCATATGTGCATTAGTGTCCAGGAATGCCAACATAATTCAACCAACTGCTTGATATTTGAAGAAAGGACTTCATTTTTGTAAACTGTTCAAATTTTCCATCAGCCACCTACAAACCAGCCACCCACAAGCCACCTCAGTGCCCACTTGATCTTGCCTGAGCTTGCCCCAGATATATTGTTCAATTATTCTAAGAACAGTATGGCTTTCAATGAATCAAATCAGCCAAAATATACCATAAGGTAGTGCAATAGTTTGAGGCTGCTACACTATTCTTCTGAATAACAGTAGTTCTGCTGATACAAACTCTCATCCTGAATCTCTAAATCGAGATGCTGGAAGGTTACGTAGGAGTGGCCTCAAACCATGCACACAGAGCCTTGGAGACGAAATTTTCTGACCTTGGCATTGACCTTAATTCCTCTTTTTTCCCCCTCACACTCCCGAACCAGTCCATCAGGACACTGTGTCACTTACGCCAAATATAACCCCAGAACCTGACCACTTTTCACTATCTCCACTGCTACAATTTTAATTCAAGACATCATTATTTCTCACTTATTAAACTAAGAGCCTCCTGGTGAGCTCTGTTCCACTCTAACCTTCCAAAGGTCCATTTCTGACACCATAGCCAAACGACCTTTATAAAGCAAAAAGAAGGTTATATCATTCCCCTACTAAACACTGTCTAACTCAGCTTCCCATGCAAGTAAATTCAAAGCCCAATGTATCACCTTTTGCTGACAAGGTCCCACATGATGTGACCCTGGCTCACTAACTTGAACCTCTATCACCCCAACCTTGTTCACCATCCTCTGACCATAAAGGGTGGCCCGAGCCTCCTTATCTCCTTCAGACACGCCAGGGTCATCCCCACCTCTGGCCTGTGTATTTTCTTTTTCCTCTGCTTGTAGCAGTCTTTCCCCCACCTCCCTCTCATCATTCTGATCTCAGTTCAAATGTCACTTCTCAGAGAAGCCTTCCAAGCACCAGCCTTGCTAATGTAACCCCTCAGTTTTTACTAACTTCACCTTGCTTTCTTCTTAGTAGTTTTCAAACCCTCAAAGTATGCTGTCTGTTCATTGTTTACATATTTGTTGCCTGTCCTCCCCACAGAATGGGACTATCATTAATAGGAACTTGCATTTTTTTGTTCATTAAATGTAACACCAACTCACAGAACAGTACTCAGCACATAGTGTGTGCTCAAAAAATGAACAAATTAATGGAGAAACATCTGAAAACGTTTCTAAGAACCCATGCTCAATTTATTTCATGAAATACTACCAAATTATGTTATCTTCTGGAATCCTAGAAGGATTATGTTAGACCACTGGGAAAATCCAACAGAAGCATCTGTTTCACATGGAAAAATGTACTAAAATGCCCGGTAATGAGTGATCATTTTTTAGTTGTTAGTGTTCACATCTTCAAATAATCAGCCTTTGCTCCTTTGGGACAAGAGCAAAAGGATTTAATTGACCACAGGCACTAGATATGAATGTTATTTATGTCCTTTTTGATGCTGTTTTCCATACCCCTACACCCACCCAGAACCATCTTATCCAACGGTATGGTTTGTGATCAACTTGTTTGATTAAAATCCTCAAGAACTTCAACAATTTCACTAAAAAGATTTCTAGTTTCCAAGTCATCTGGTATAAGATGTAAAGCTGGACTAAATGGGGCTCATTCCTTTAAGTCCTCGGAGGGCACAAAAAGGCACAACTCTAAAACATAAAACACACAGCATAGTAGACAAGCCCAGAATCCACAGTCAGATCGCCTAGGTTCTACCATTTCAGCTTGGGGACGTCATGTACTGACGTAAGCCTGTTTTCTTCTCTAAACCAGGGATCAGAATAGTAACGTAGCTCATAGGGGTGTTGTCAGGGTTGATGAGATAATATATCTGGAAAGGGGCCACTGGGCAGAAGTTGAGGCTGTTAGGCAGCTGGCCCTGGATAGAGCTGACTGGCACTCAGCATCCATCCTGTCTTCTACAGGTGGTATCCCTACACGGCAGGGGCTAAGCAGTAAATGCTACATCCCTCAGGACTTTTGCAGCCAGAATTCTGGATACAAATTAAACTCCACCAATGTGATACACCAGGAAATTCTGAATGCCTAAGTGAGTCAGAGATGGTCCTCCTGCCGCAGCTTGGGCTGGAAGCAGGGCCACGGAGTCATTCCAGACTCAGCACTCTGTGTGGAGAGGCAGCCTCGGTGGTGACAGCAGGGCAGCTCCTCTTCATCCAATTGCAGCTGTGACTGTGTGTCTTGAACCAGTGTTGCAGTCCTGACCCTCAGTCCTCCAACTCTTCCCCATTTCATGAGCACCAAATCTCCTGTATTAAAACCCCTTTCTGTCTACAGTTCCTAGTGTGGTTCCTAGATCCTGTATTGAAATCTAATTGATATTCATTTAAGAATAACAACAAAAAGTACTACTTCTGGAGCGTGACTATGTACCAGGCATTGTTCTACGTCTTTGTGTACACGGATACATTTAATTTTCTAACGATCCTGTAAGGCAGATCCTACTATTATCTTCGTTTTTTAAGGAAAGAAGCTGAAGAACAAAGAGAGAAAAAATTTGTCCCCAAATTAAATAGCTACTAAATGGCAGAGGCAAGATTCAAACACAGGCACACACGTAACCATTTCTCACAAATATAACAGGCAAATTATAACACAACTTAAAACAGCCTACCCTTCTTCCAGTGAACAACTGCAGAAAAATAAAATCACATAGAGGTAGCTCTGAAAAGAATCCTGTATACAATATAGTCCGATCCCCTCATTTTGGATCTGGGGAAACTGAGGTTCTGGCAGTTATATGACATAACTAAGCTCACATCACTGAAAATAAATAAAACCCAGGAATGGAATACAAGTATTTTAACACCAAATGCAGGATATCATGATGCCAATATTTTTTCCTAATTTTTAACCATTCTACGTCTCCAAAAATACTTGATTTTTGCTGATATGTACCTGGAGAGGTATTAAGCTTCGGAAGTCAGCAAGACTGAAACTTCTGTTGAGTCCTTTTGTGATATAATTAATAAAGGGAAAGAGGGACTGGCTACAGAACAAAAATGAAAAAGATTCTAATTAGTATTTTAAAACTCAATATCTACCAGTATTTTAAACTGTATAAAGTTTGACCTAGAGCTACTAGGAGTAACACATAACTTTCATAATTAGATCATTTCCACTTCAATTTTCTGCCACTCCATATGGCAAAAATTAGGTGAAATCTCAAAGGGTTAATGAAGGGTTGTATTTTTAAAGAGATGTAGTGCACGGTCTTTTCAGCAAATGTGGTATGCATTTTTACCTCTCTGATAATTAGCAAGATGTGAAAAATCTGAACACCCCCAGGTAAAAGTGCTACTGGGCATTCGTGTCCCCAGATTTTTCTGGTTTCAGGGATAATTAGAAAGCAAATTAACATTTTCATCTTAATAACCTCAGAATTTTTTTAAAGGAAAAATTAAGTCAAGCCCATAGATTTTTCCATGATATGATAAAATACTATCACTGCTGTATTAGAGAAATGACCTTGAAGTGAACTGGATTTTGAAAACTCTTTTAAAAATAAAACAAGGACCTGACGTTGGGGGGGTGTTATTTGTGTTGTGTTTTTTTGTGTTTTTTTTCTTCTTGCAATTTATTTTCACGACTTTAATCTCTTGGATTGGAATTCCAAATCCTTGATAATTAAAAAGTGAATCTGCAAGGAGATAACATTTTCTCTCTGTGCCGGATTGCCCAAGTAGCAGCCCGGTTGGGCAACAGCAATCATGGAAAATGATGCATACGAGTCCCTGAATAGAAATTAAAATGCCAGCATGTGTTTATTCCTCAGCAGTAAATAAAACCCCAGTTATTCACACTGTTTAAAGTGCGTCTCCCTGGGGACATCGATCCTCCCCCGGCATCTGCAGCAAGAGTTCACACAGCAAGGCTGCAGGTAACATGGGAGGGGCAGCTTCCCAAAATGCCCCGGAAAAGGCTGGCTTCCCACGCCCCATCATGTGTCTACAAAATACAATCTGGCAACTTAGACAGTTCTATACATCAGGATGCTTGCTGTGTTGTGAAGTAACTTGACGAGGTTTTTATACAAGTGTTTGAATTCAGAAAAATCACCGATTTCCGGTAGAGACAGGAAACTATGACATTAGTAAAGAGACTCTGGCCTCCCAACTTTTTCATTAAGTATATTTTTGTTAACTCCTTATAAATTCCATATTTTAAAATATTTCCTTATAAATCTATTTATTAAGTAAACATTCATTTAGTTATATTTTAACAAACTAAGTTTAACCACCAGAGCTCTGATTAACAAGGGATTAACAATGACATCCCAGACAAAAGAAAAAAACAAAAACCACCACCAACAACAAAAACCAGTGTTGTTTCACTGAGGTGTGCAGCATAATCAAGGGAAAATGTCTGATTTCCACCAGACTGACGGATACTGAAGAGACTCTGAGGATGCCCTGGTATGTCCTAGAGTTCCCTACGTACCTGAAAAACCTAGATTTTTGGAACTGGTGCTTCTTTTTTCAAGCAACAATGAAGGAAGGAAATACTCAAATCATCCTCAGAAACTAAATCAAAACAAAACAACCCTCAACCTGAAGAATCATACAGTCCCTGCCTTTTATTGCCATTGCCTCAAAAATAAGAGGTTCTCTTGAGATGGCAACAGCCGTATTTCTGACTTGTAAAAATTCAGCACAGCATGAAATTCTATTTGAGAAGAATCTTTCACCTCTTACTGGATAAACAGTAGATAATGCCACCACTCAGCTGTCTAAAGATACTTTCTGATCCCACTGGCTCTGACTCTGTGTAGTCTTTTCTTTACAAATGATGATTTTAGCCATTAGAGACAGTGCGTCCTAGTGGTGAGTTTACATCAACCTTTCCATGGGTTTAACTGCTCCTTCCAAATCTTATTCAGTATTGTAGAAGGACCCAAATGTACAACCCCAGTTCTTATATTTAGTAACTTGTTCTGTTTACTGTTTACCCACTGAAGATCCAGGGAGTAACCACCCTGATGCTCTAAAACAAGCAGCAATTTCTAAGAAATTAGTCATCAGTGATAGTGACTTGTTTGATGGTTGCATCCAAAGACCAAGGCCAACGGGCCCCATTTACCTCTAACAGGCTACTCATTAACTATATTAACAACTACTTTTACCAATGAAAACTATAATTAACAGTGTGTTGGCAAACAACAAGCTGCCAGCAAACATAGTTAAGTAACTGCAGGAAGTTAAAGTGCTTGGTTTAGCTCTTCCAAAACTTAGAGTAAATGATCATTAAGTTTGAATTAACTACACACTAAAAAAACTTCATTTGAGCCTTTTACCTTTCTCAACTATTGGTCTATTTCACTCCTCTTTCCTTGGTTAAATTCTTTTCAGCATTAGGTCTACCTTTGCTGCATCCATTTCCTCACTGCTTTTAACCCCTGCATCTAAAGCCTTCATTATCAACTTCCACAAAATGCTTTCTTTCTAATGTCACAGTCACTCTTTTCAAGCCAAACCCAACTGCCATCTCTGTTATATATGCTATTTTCACCACACCCTTCTTCAAACATTTGCCTTTAACTTACATGACACTATGTATTTGTCCAATCACTCTATTATTTCTCTGAATCTTTGCCGGTAACGTTCCTTTATCCCACACATTTACTAAGGAAGTCTCCTGAAACTCAAGCCCTGGGTCCCTTCCTTCACCAAGTTATCTTCAAAGATCATGGCCCATGGGAACCACATGATTCTCTTCATCTCTACATCTTCCTTCTCTGGACCTCCACATAGATGTTGTTCATATGCCTCTGCCCTTACACCACAGACTCCTGAACAATAGAGCTGTGTCAGCCTGACAAGTAGGAACTTTAAAAACATTAGTCGGGACATCCCTGGTGGTCCAGTGGTAAAGAATCCACCTTCCAATGCAGGGGACGCGAGTTTGATCCCTATTCAGGGAACTAAGATCCCACATGCCAGGGCAACTAAGCCCATATGCTGCAACTACAGAGCCCACGCACTACAACTACAGAGAAGCTGGAGCACCACAACAAAAGAGCCCGCGTGCCACAATGAAAGATCCCACATGCCGCAACTAAGACCGACACAGCCAAAACTAAAAATAATTTTTTTTTTAAAGTTTAGTCAATTGACTTGGAATCAGATGAACTCTGAAAACCTGAAGTCATCCTCTAATGCATGGATCTCCTTCATTAGTTGGTCTCAACACATTACCTGCACAAAATGACTTACCTCAAACCTTTCTCCTAGTTCTTAAATTATCGAGGAATGTGAAAACAATGGATTATGCTACCAAGGTAAGAAGCTAATAATGGTACCCAATGGCATTAAGGAAAGGGTTCATGTGCTACTCTGATTCAGGGGGCAAAGCTCTTGTAGTCTAGAACTTAATTTTTCAGTCCACTCTTTTTTTCTGGAAGTGAGAGATATGAGAATAGCACTGGAAACTTAAGGACATAAAAGTTTCTGAATAATGACTGTGAAAGATACCATTAAAAATGAACAAGAACTAAATAAATGTACTCAGCATTCTAGGTTTACATGACGCCATGACAGTAATTCTTGACCTTCCTTCTTTCCTGCCAGACAATGGTGAAGAGTTCAGATAAGACCCATCCTCTTGCCCTTGTAGAGCTTCTATGCTGCTGCAAAGCTTACATTTATTTTCCCATTAAAATACTGGAGGAGGTGCTCATAAGGACACACACTTGCTATACTAAACAAACCAAAGGTTAAGGGAGAATTTTGACCTGAATGTGACTGTTCATATGCCCATTCAGTGCTGGCTGGGAACTTCTAGAGAAAAGTTGGGTGGTTTGGCGTTTATTGAAACCGAGTCGTATTCAGAGGAAGTAATGAATCTTAACGGAGCTTCCTGAGGATGAAAAAGGAGGCTGCAGACAGTGACACTGGGTCCTCTAAGCATCAGAACGGATGCAGTAAAACTTCAAAAAGCTTAAACCTGGAGGCTGGGGGAGGGGAAGGGAGTGTCACACGCACACGAGAAAAACGTAAGGCAGGATGTGATCATGCTAAAGGGGTACAATGTGCTCTCCAATCCTAAAGCTAAAATGCTTCCATATGTTATTGCATATTTGGGGCCTTTTTAAGATGAAAAGAATTCTTGTCTACATTACTGTTATTCTACATTTATATTGTACAACAGCCATAATATAGCAACGGTTCCCATATATTGAATATTTTGACAAGTATCCAGCACGGTGCAAACACTTTAAATGCATTTTTATTTAATTCTGGCAATGACCTTCTGAGAAAGCAGATCCTATTCATCAGTGAGTGAATATATTACTCACTCAACAAATCTTTATTGCTCACCTTATCCAGCCCAGGTCTGTACAATATCAGGGATCTAGATTGTGGACATAACGGGGCCTCTCACTCTAGTGTGGGAGGATTCACAAAGTGAGTTCGTATACTTTAACTTCTGTCTTTACAACAATGAGTTAGGTAAGACAGGGGCATTAATCTATTTTACTAATAAAAAAATTGATCATACACACAAATTGGTAATACACACTGACCTCAGTGAGAGTCAAACTCTAGCTTTCTGAATACAAGTCAGTGTTCTCATTTCATTTGTACAACCACAGAAGGCAGATACTACTATTCTCCCCCATTTACAGAGGAAGAAAAAAGAAACTTAGAGACATTAATACCACTTGCTGGGTCATACAGAAGTAGTAGAGCTAAAACGGCAAAAACCTATCCATCTCCCTCCAAGCCCGTTCTCTGAATTACTGCCATTGGTAATGAGTTACAAATCCTTACATGAAGCCTCTATGTTCAATACTGAAAGAATTAATGAGTGGATAAATAAATAAGCAAAATCTACCTTCGTTCCCAATGATATACCAAATATAAATTAATGTTCCCCAGTAGCAAGGAAATCATCAACAGTCAAAAGAGCCAAATACTAAATATATCTGAAGATTATAAATCTGCCAGTTTCTTTGTGGGAAGAATCCAGTATATTTTAAAGGTTTCTAATAAAATTAGAAATGTCAAATGTTAAAGTTTATATCAGCAAAACTGTTTTTATGATATATTTCTAGTACATCTGTAAATACTTGACATTTTTCCTTGGGATTGTATAAAAAAAGATACATATTTGCTACCAAACTTTGGATTGTGTAAATCATGCTAGATTTTCCTAAATTCTACAGGCAGTCCATTCTGTTTTTATCCTTGTTCACTGAAAACAAGGATTTTGAAGATCTCTAGTTCTGAAGTGTGATGCTTGAGCTCTACTTCTGAAAATCTAATAAAAAAATCAAAAAGGTAGGCTTCTTCAAATTGACTTACTGCCCATGTTCACCTTAAAGTTTTAGTCTTTATAATCCCTCTATGTTAATTTTTTTTAGTTTTATCAATTTAGGCAAATGTGATCAAGCAGAAACAAAAACTTATGTGGTATGATAGCAAGTAGGCAATCAGTTTTAAGTCTTCTAGTAACCAAATGTAGATAAGATGACATGCCAAAGAAAGCAGTAAGTCTTTTAACTGTTTTAAGTTAGTTTTGAAACATAAACTAAACTCCTCTTTTAAAGTAATGCATTAATACTCATTCTTCTACAAGTGATATTAATGGGCATCCTCTTAGGTCCTCTGTTTTGTCAAGTACTGCTACTGACTTTGCCATTACAGGTTTATTCCAATGTTCAAAGTTAATGTCCTGTTTCTGGTTTTCCCGTGTTAAAACGAGCAAACAATATAATTGATTATATGCAATCTGAAATTCTCCAGAACCCATTTTAAAAGCTCTAGGAAAATGATTTCATGCATATTGGCTATTAGCACAGAAATCAAGGATTGTTTTCCTTTGTATCAACCTTGGAAACTTAAAACTTTTGCTAATGACAGGAAATTTTCATTTCAGGGGCAGAACAAGTAGGACAATTTAAGATTCCAAAGGAGGCTTTTCTTTTTTTAAATAAAGAAGTAAGTCGGGGGAGGGGGAATAACAAAGCAAAAAGATCTAAAGGACAAGTTAGATTACTAATCTTTATTTAGGAAGTATTTTATTAAATAGTAATACCACAACCTTATATTTGTGTGGTTTCTGAAGAGTTTTTCAAACATTATTTTGAGTCTCACCACTATCCCACAATTTCAGGTCAAACAGGAAGTACTGTAATCTATGCTCAAAAAAATAGTAATTTTGGGGGCTTCCCTGGCGGCGCAGTGGTTGAGAGTCCGCCTGCCGATGCAGGGGACACGGGTTCGTGCCCCGGTCTGGGAAGATCCCACATGCCATGGAGCGGCTGGGCCCGTGAGCCATGGCCGCTGAGCCTGCGCATCCGGAGCCTGTGCTCCGCAACGGGAGAGGCCACAAGAGTGAGAGGCCCGCGTACCGCAAAAAAAAAAAAAAAAAAAAAAGTAATTTTTGCTTCCATTCTCTTTGCAAAACAAAAACAAACAAAAACCAGCTCTATTCTGACCATGTGCCTTTATCAAAGTTTCCCGTTCCTGAAAAACCTTTTCTCTGCTGGACTATTTGACAAGCTCCTGTTCATCCTTAGAAGATGCTTAAAGGCTGTCTCCTCTGAAGTACTACTCCCTGCCTTCTCTTACACTCAGAGAGTAAATCACCACCTCTTTTGTGCCACCACTACTCCTTGAGCACATTTCTATTGTGCTGCTTATCGCACCATATTGCAATTATTTGCCCATGTGCGTGTCTCATACATTGTGCTAACAGGGAGTTTTCCTTGAGGGCAAGAGCTAATTCTAATTTCCTCAGCACTTAGCAGGCACAAACATACTGCGTGGCAGGAAGATGGGAAAGAGTTTCTGCTATCAAGAAATTAAATATCTATAGCAGAAACAAACAATCCACAATCTCAGGTGACCAATGGCTCACTTTTATTTCTACACTGAGCCCCTTATTTAATCTCTGTCAATTCATTGCTTTCCCACAAGTACAAAGTTTTCCCTGAAGTTACATCTAATTCCAAGTCCCTGGTGAGGGGTGTGGGAATTTTGTCCTTGAGAGTCATCTGTCCTTGCTACATTCCCAGAGACATTCCTGTTCTGGCTTGGTCTTTGGTGTCTGCTCACAAGAGCCCTCTCAGTCTGAGTGGGGACTCTCACTGCTCCCTCCACGCCAAGCTCAGTCATGGGTGGTCCTTCTTCTGTTCCCAACTCATGCTGGGCAAATTGCCTTGGTTCTTTATACCTCCTTGAGCTCTCCCTGGGGGAACAGGAGCCTAAGTCCCCATTGCTCTGAGATCTGTGAAACCCTTCCAGGCTTCCATCATTTCCTCTTACCAAGCCACAGAATAATCATCAAGACCCTTTACAGAGAACTGCCAGTTTAAGGTCTCCTCACATCACCTCCTATTCGCTTCTCCAGACCCCAAACAGGAAAATATTTACTTGGTCTCAGAGGCATGAAGTCCTTGCTCTTGGTCATTTTTTTTTTTTAATTTATTTTTGGCTGTGTTGGGTCTTCGTTGCTGCACACGGGCTTCTCATTGCGGGGGCCTCTCATTGCGGGGGCTTCTCTTCTTGCAGAGCACGGGCTCTAGGCACACGGGCTTTAGTAGTTGTGGCACGTGGGCTCAGTAGTTGTGGAGCACGGGCTCTAGAGCTCAGGCTCAGTAGTTGTGGCGCACGGGTTTAGTTGCTCCACGGCATGTGGGATCTTCCCGGACCAGAGCTCGAACCCATGTCCCCTGCACTGGCAGGTGGATTCTTAACCACTGTGCCACCAGGGAAGCCCCTCTTGGTCATTTTCTGTCCTTGGCTATAAGTGTCCCTAGAACCTAGACTTTAGGCCATGGAGCCTTCTCTCTGCCTTCCAGAGTAGAACTCTTTATCTGACACACTGAAGCGCTTGCTGTCAAGTTGTCCTAGTGGAGGAAGTGTTGTGGGATAATGAGAAGGAACCAACGGGGGATAACATCGTGTCACACCTCTGCTGCAAAAGGAAAGCTGTGCACTGCTAAGTGTGCTTCCCCTGTGGCCAGCTGCACTGGCGGACATGAGACCAGGGCCAACTGTTTCCCAAAGGGCCGGGGTTGGTGCTCTGACAGGAAGAATGCAATTCCTACTTACCCTTTGTGTCATTTCCATTCTCGCCACTCAAGACCTCCCCGACCACAGACAGTTCCCTACCTCCCATGTAGATGCACCTCTACCAAGTACACCAGCTGGCACAGGGAGCCACATGTAGAGAGGATACTTTATCACTCTTCCAAAACTGACCGCCCAACCAGGTTCGACTGGGCCGCTGAATGTGGGTATTTGGTTAATATATCAGCAAACCCTTGCTGCATCCAGTAGACCACTGGGTTGAGACCTTTTAACTGTTGGCATTTCCTGCTCTCATCTCTTTTCCTCGCAGCTTTCAACCTGGTGTCTAAATAATTCTCAAGTCCCACTCATATTTTTTAAGAGATTAAGAATTCAAAATACAGGAGAAAGGACAGCCTCTTCAATAAGTGGTGCTGGGAAAACTGGACAGGTACATGTAAAAGTATGAGATTAGATCACTCCCTAACACCATACACAAAAATAAGCTCAAAATGGATTAAAGAACTAAACGTACAGCCAGACACTATCAAACTCTTAGAGGAAAACATAGGCAGAACACTCTATGACATAAATCGCAGCAAGATCCTTTCTGACCCACCTCCTAGAGAAATGGAAATAAAAACAAAAATAAACAAATGGGACCTAATGAAACCTCAAAGCTTTTGCACAGCAAAGGAAACCATAAACAAGATGAAAAGACAACCCTCAGAATGGGAGAAAATATTTGCAAATGAAGCAACTGACAGAGGATTAATCTCCAAAATTTACAAGCAGCTCATGCAGCTCAATATCCAAAAAACAAACAACCCAATCCCAAAATGGGCAGAAGACCTAAACAGACGTTTCTCCAAAGAAGATATACAGATTGCCAACAAACACATGAAAGAATGCTCAACATCATTAATCATTAGAGAAATGCAAATCAAAACTACAATTAGATATCATCTCACACCAGTCAGAATGGCCATCATCAAAAAATCTAGAAACAATAAATGCTGGAGAGGGTGTGGAGAAAAGGGAACACCCTTGCACTGCTGGTGGGAATGTGAATTGGTACAGCCATTATGGAGAACAGTATGGAGGTTCCTTAAAAAACTACAAATAGAACTACCATATGACCCAGCAATCCCACTACTGGGCATATACCCTGAGAAAACCATAATTCAAAACGAGTCATGTACCAATATGTTCATTGCAGCTCTATTTACAATAGCCCAGAGATGGAAACAACCTAAGTGCCCACCTTCGGATGAATGGATAAAGATGTGGCATATATATACAATGGAATATTACTCAGCCATAAAAAGGAACGAAATTGAGTTATTTGTAGTGAGGTGGATGGACCTAGAGTCGGTCATACAGAGTGAAGTAAGTCAGAAAGAGGAAGACAAATACTGTATGCTAACACATATATATGGAATTTAAGAAAAAAAATGTCATGAAGAATCTAGGGGTAAGACAAGAATAAAGACACAGACCTACTACAGAACGGACTTGAGGATATGGGGAGGGGGAAGGGTCAGCTGTGACAAAGCGAGAGAGAGGCATGGACATATACACACTACCAAACTTAAGGTAGATAGCTAGTGGGAAGCAGCCGCATAGCATAGGGAGATCAGCTCGGTGTTTTGTGACCGCCTGGAGGGGTGGAATAGGGAGTGTGGGAGGGAGAGAGACGCAAGAGGGAAGAGATATGGGAACATATGTATATGTATAACTGATTCATTTTGTTATAAAGCAGAAACTAACACAGCATTGTAGAGCAATTATACCCCAATAAAGATGTTAAAGAAAAAAAAGAATTCAAAATACAAATCAAATCCCTAGAATGAAATTATTCTCCCTTTATTCTACCAGTGATAAAAAAATGCTGACTTATCAACAGAAAGACATAAAACTCAAGCTACTTTCAGGAGTGAGCATGAATTTGAACTGATCCCTCCACACTTTCAAACAGATGTTACTCTTGTGATGAGTGCCACGCCACTGTCTAGGTTAGCAGTCACAAGTAGACTGCCTAACATTGGTCTTTGCTTCATTAGCAGCGTACAGCTAACTCATGGTGATGAGCTGTGCCATCAGACTAACTTCTATGGAAAAGAGAATTGCAACAAAAAGGGGTTTTCATTTTTCAAAAAATAAATGCAGCTAGAAGTGGTACTAAGGTGGATCACTTTATAGATTTACAGTGCATATTAAATAGTGGCATAGTACCTTTCCATTACATTTTACTAGAAGTAAACTGACATCCATTTTAGTCAAATCTTCACTAACAAAAAAAAAATCATTTATTTTCATCAACTTTTTATCAATAGAGTATCCTCAGTTACTTGAAAAGTTTATTTTTCAAGTTTACTGAATCATATGTTACTAGCTAGGTTTACTGTCAGTATGTAATTGCTATGAAAGGTGTAATTAAATCTTCTAAAGAACAAAAAAAATACCATTTTAAGTAAATCAACATATTGTTAGGAAAAAGTGAGCTCTGAAAAAAATAAATTCCTGATATTTTGAAATATACACTTAAAGATCAGAAAGGTTAGCCTTAGACATTTTAACACATCTAAAATATTCTCTCTTCCTATTATTATTTCTATGACAGTGTCCTCAAGTCCTTGCCTTAATCACACACAGGTGCCTGAAACAAATTTTAAAATTAAAAAAATACATCACTTCCTCCAGGTTACAAGACAATTCAAGGTAGGCTAAGTTTTCCTATAATTGTGCCTTTATACTATCTAGATTTCTTCTTGGTGATACACTTAACATTCACCATTGACTATTTTTAATCTTAGACCCCTGCCTTTTTGAGCTAGGGACTTACCTATTTATCAGGAATGCCCAGATACAGCTTGATACAAAATAAAAACTCACTAAGTATTTGTTACATGGAGGAAAGGAAAAGAAACACATTTTGAAAGTAAAAAGGGGATAAGTAGTCAGCAAGTCAATAGCCTTTAAAATGTCCCAAATGTAATTGAACTTTTAATTTCTATCACCAGAGAAGCCCAGGAATTTACAGTTTTAATAAGCACAGTAAGTGAGTCTTATACAAACTAGGGTTTAAGAGCCACTAGCTCAAGAAAAGATCTTCTTCTACATTTCTCTAGGGACTAAGTATGCAGTGTTCTCCAGAAGAAAGCTGTTTTCTTTACCCCTCTTCAAGCCAAATATATTCTGAGGGAGGAAAAAATTACTTTAGGGAATGTAGGGAAAATTAAATATCACAGGAGAAAACATGCAGAAGTGAAGCCCAAAGTCCACTTTTATGAAAATAAGTGACCTGTTAGGCTCAAGATTCTAAAACTGTTTACTACATGACATTATACTAAGGATAATCATCCCAGTTGCCCAGACAGACACAACTGACACCTGTTGTCCTGTGTACTGGACACTTAGCATTCCTTTAGGATTTTCAAGTGAAACAGTATTACTTCCAGTTTGGTACAATTCTGCTTTGTACACACAGCTTCTGCCACGATCTCATCTGATAGGGTGTAAGATGCACATACTGTGAATGGTGTCTGCACTTCAATACAGTTTTATAAAATCTGAAAGAAGCAGGTAACCCATCTCTCTTCTTGGCCCTTTTCAGATGCATCATAACCTTTCCAATTCCAGGACTGCATGTAGGGCACTTGCTAATTAAACAAAATGTGATCAGACAGGAGAGGCTAGGAACTCAGCTACCTGCCTCTGGTCATGGTGGCTGAGAGGGTTCGGCGCTGCTGCCCCTGTCAGCCGCCTGCACCTGGTGAGAGGTGCTTCACACCACAGTCCGTGTGTATAGGAGGCAGGAAACCAGGCTGCTGTCCACTGATGAGGTCAGTGGGAAAATATCACAGGCCAGAAATGCATAGAAAGTGTGTGAGAAAGAGAGGCTAAGCAGTCCTACTACAGAGTGCAGAAAATGCAGTCTGGGGTGGGATAGGGAGGGTGGGAGGGAGACGCAAGAGGGAGGAGATATGGGGATATATGTATATGTATAGCTGATTCACTTTGTCATAAAGCAGAAACTAACACACCATTGTAAAGCAGTTACACTCCAATAAAGATGTTTAAGAAAAAAAGAAAATGCAATCTGAACGCTCTTGCTACGTGATATTATCACCTACTGTATGGTGTAAATCTGTGACTTTAATTTTTTGGTTTGTAGATTTTTTCAATAAATCTTTTCAGCATCAATCATTTTTAAAAAGCACATTATTAATCAAAATTTACTCAAATTTCCATTTGGCAAGGAGATTAAATGATAAAGTATAACTTTCACAAAATATCATCATTTACCACCCACCACAAGGATCTACAGTGATATTATCATCAACCATAGGAAAATCGGAAGATATAATTCTGCAGAAGAAACAACATCAGCTTCAAAAGACAGTAACTATTACATAAAGCTGTGCCCGGTGTTAACGATTTAACACATTCAGTGGCACAAGATGAGTTTATGGATCACTCTGGGAAGCATGACTTTTCATTTAGATCAAATGCTTCTAAGTTTTTCCTTCTTTTCAATTCCAAGTTTTCTTGTTCAAAAAGAAAACTGAAGCAATAGCTATTAATATGTTAGTTCCGTGAGTAAAAGAATAACGTTGTAAATAACTGAATCATGCCCATCTTATTATATCTGTATCATGAGATGGTTTTTAAAATCATTTAACAAGGGGAGGGAGGGGAAACTAGGTAAAGAAGAGATTTTTAGTGAGGTGAAACTATGCTGTATGAAATTGTAGTGGTGGAAACGTGCCATTATGCATTTGTAAAAATGCATAAAACAGGACAACTCACAGAGTGAACCTTAACGTCAACTATACTTTAGTTAACAATGTACCAATACTTGTACATCGTTGTAACATTTGTAATACAAAAGATTATTTTAAAAATCAGTTAATTCTAATCATGGTTCAAGTTCTTCATCCCATTCAAGAAATCAAGGTAAAGCTTTCAGAGATTAATTCTATAAAAGATAAAACAACTTTTGAAATTATCATAAGTGCTACTGAAATTCAGTTAAAAGTTAATACAAAGTATTTGTCATAATGATTCCAATATAAATTTTAGTGGACATAGCATTATGGTAAAACAACATTCTTACTAAATTAAGAAATTTACGAGCAGACATGTACTTGGCATTGGTTATACGGCTTATGTAATTTATAACTGCACCTAATAAGCTAAAATATTCTACCAATCAAGACAAAATCTGTAGTGGTAAAAATTTACAAATATTTTAATACCTTTAAGAGTTCAGTTAGAGCAGGGCAAACTACAACACACCAGCCAAAACTGCCCTCCACACTAATTGTAATTAAATTTTTACTGGAATACAGTGTAGCAGATAGAACTATGTCCCCCAAAAATATATGGTCAAGTTATAACCCCAAATATCTATGAATGTGACCTTATTTTCAAATGAGATTTGCAGATATAATCAAGCTTAGATGAGGTCATTTTGGTTTAGGGTGGGCTCTAATCTAATGACTGGTATTCTTCTTCCCAGACACAGACCCAGAGATGCAGAGACAGACACACAGGGAGAACACCATATGACAACATAGGCAGAGACTGGAGTAATTGTGCTGCCACAAATCAAGAAACGTCAAATATTGCCAACAACCACCAGAAGCTGGGAAAGACGCATGAAACAGCTTCTCCCTCAGAATCCCCGGAAGGAACCAACCTTGCCAACATCTTAATTTAGGATGCCCAGCCTCCAAAAATGTGAGAGAATAAATTTCTGCTGTTTTATGCCAGTCGGTGTGTGGTACTGCTTTGTTACAGCAGCCCTAGGGAACTCATACATGCAACCTCTCCCACTTGCTTACTGTTGTCCATGGCTGCTTTCATGCTACAGTGACAAAGATGAGTAGTTGCAACAGAGACTATATGGCCCACTAAGTCTAAAATACTTACTATTTGGCTCTCTACAAACAAAAAAAAGTCTGCTGACTCCTAAGGGAGAATAACTGAAACTCACAACATACTTTCCATAAAGCTGATGTTGAATACAAAAATACTTTTCAGGGGGCAGTACATGCTTTCTCTTTTTGCTGACCATCATCAACTGGATGTTAGTAATAATTGTACCTTTGGAAAACTAATTTGTATATCAAATTAGATGTCCAACAGTGACTTTTTTATATAAATCAGTCATCTAGTGCACAGGGGCCCGAGGGGGTGCAAGGTAACAGCACAGAGTCTCTGGGCCAGCCAGAAGCATGAAGTCATGCTTTGCCTGGGGCGCTGAGGGTTGGGGAAGCAGGGCGTATAATAAGTTTTAAAAACACATTACTCATTTAAATGCTAGTTACATTTTCTTTAAAATCAGTTGGAAATCTTTAGTCAAAATGGAGCTTCAAGAAATTTCAGCTTTTGAAGTTTTTAGTTAATTTTAATTATTGAAAAAAAATCTTACAGACAGTAAGGATTTAAATTGGCCCTAGGCAATCAAGGAAGGACTGAAAAAAAATTGAATGAGAAGAACTCAGAGTGGGCAAGATTTAATTTAGAAATTTAAAAATAGTGCTTTAAGGTTATCTCACATTGCAGGAGGACTCTTTTGAGAGACATCCTACTTTTAAAATTTTTATTTCCAAACCTTCAGAAAGATATTAGACTTAAAATTTCAAACATTTATCTAAATTTGGGGAAAAAATTGTTTAATCATAGAGTTAACTTTTTAAATGAGATCTGTCTTCTAAAAATATTTGCAAAGAGGATTAAAGACCTAAATACAAGACCAGAAACCATAAAACTCCTAGAGGAAAACATAGGCAGAACACTCTGACATAAATCATAACTTTTTTTGGCTGTCTCCTAAAGCAAAGGAAATAAATGCAAAAATAAACAAATGGAATCTAATTAAACTTAAAAGCTTTTGCACAGCAAAGGAAACCATCAACAAAATGAAAAGACAACCTACTTAATGGAAGAAAGTACTTGCGAATGATATGACCAATAAGGTGTTAATATCCAACATTTATAAACAGCTCATACAATGTCAAAAAAAAAAAAAACCCCGATTAAAAAATGGGAAGAGCTGAATAGACATTTTTCCAAAGAGGAAATGCAGATGGCCAATAGGCACATGAAAAGATGTTCAACATTGCTAAGCATCAGGGATATGCAAATCAAAACCACTATGAGATATTACCTGACACCTGTCAGAATGGCTATCATCAAAAAATCACAACAAATGCTGGAGAGGATGTGGAGAAAAGGGAACCCTCGTACACTATGGGTGGGAATGTAAATTGGTGCAGCCACTGTGGAAAACAGTATGGAGTTTCCTCAAAAAACTAAAAATTGAACTACCATATGACCTGCAATTCCTCTCCTGGGTATACATCTTTAAAAATGCTAATTCAAAAGGATATATGCACCCCAATGTTCATGGCAGCATTATTTACAATTGCTAAGATGTGGAAACAACCTAGGTGTCCATCAACAGATGAATGGATAAATAACATATGCTATATAGATATATACGTACACACACATATACACAATGGAATACTACTCAGCCATAAAAAAGAATAAAATTTTGCCATTTGTGGCAACATGGATGGACTCGGAAGGGGTAATGCTAAGTGAAGTAAGTCAGACAAAGACAAATACTGTATGATATCACTTATATGTGGAATCTAGAAAATATAACTAGTGAATATAACAAAAAACAAGTAGACTCACAGATATAGAGAACTACTGGTTACCAGCTGGGAGGGGAGGGGGAAGGGGCATTACAGGGGTAGAGGATTATTTAATGGGTACAAACTATTACGTGTAAAATAAGCTACAAGCATACACTGTAGAACATGGGGAATATAGTCAATATTTCATAATAACTAAAGTATAATCTTTAAAATTGTGAATCACTATACTGTACGCCCAGAACTTAAATACTGTACATCAACTATATTCCAATAAAAATAAATAAAATTAAAATATTTGCAAAGAAATATATAAATATTTCAGAGCCAAAAGACATTACCAGTAAAAATATTTTGGCTAAAATAATTATACATATTAATATAAAAGGCTAACTGAGAATGTCATCATTTAGCAGAATTTATTCTGCGGTTACCCAACACCTATAGAGAGAGAAGTTACTCAACTGAAAATAAGATCTACTGAGAAGGGACAATTGAAAAGATCTACTGAGAAGGGACAACTGAAGGTGTCAACAATCTAAAATGTATTAACCTTAAAATGCAACTCAATTTTATGAGAAAATTAAAAATAAGACAATTTGAGGGGAAAAAATACAGTTTTTAAAAATTGTACCATTGATACATTAGAGACGGATTCAAAGAAACTGATTAAACATACATAAACCAAGAATAATTATCCTGCTTATGTTCATTTAATATTTAGATTATGACTTTGAAGGGTCTTTTTTTTTTTTTTGGCTGTGTTGGGTCTTTGTTGCTGCGTGCAGGCTTTTCTCTAGTTGAGGCGAGCGGGGGCTGCTCTTTGTTGCAGTGCATGGGCTTCTCATTGCGGTGGCTTCTCTTGTTGCAGAGCACGGGCTCTAGGCATGCAGGCTTCAGTAGTTGTGGCACATGGGCTCAGTAGTTGTGGCTCGAGGGCTCTAGAGCGCAGGCTCAGTAGTTGTGACGCACGGGCTTAGTTGTTCCACGGCATGTGCGATCTTCCCAGACCAGGGCTCAAGCCCGTGTCCCCTGCATTGGCAGGTGGATTCTTAACCACTGCACCACCAGGGAAGCCCGGGTCTTTTGTTTTGATGTACACAAATATACTTTTTAGAAAGAATCTTACTTTTAAAAATGGTTTCTGAATAGAACTATATTTTAGGTCCACCAATACAATTTTTAATCAATAAATTAAATATTTAAATTACATGATTTTAATTACTTTAGGGCCCCATTTCACTCAGTTTGGTTAGTAATTACATAGTCACCCTATGTATAGTGAGTGGGTATTTTCTCATGTGTACAATGAAGAAGTTGAAGTA
The DNA here is from genome assembly GCF_059928025.1 of Delphinapterus leucas. Classification (NCBI taxonomy): domain Eukaryota; kingdom Metazoa; phylum Chordata; class Mammalia; order Artiodactyla; family Monodontidae; genus Delphinapterus; species Delphinapterus leucas. Next base: position 14,501,060 of record NC_143129.1, read on the forward strand.
GATGGCTTCTCGGCTTCCTTCCAGGCCCCTTTTTTTTCTTTTTCCCCTAATGCTAACCCAACCTCCTCACTTGATGAGGAAACAGAAGCCCAGATGGGGAAAGGATTTTCCTAAAGCCAACTAATACGGGTAAGGGACTAAAGCCCAAGCAGCACCTGGACCTTCAGACTCAGACGATGTTTGCTGTATCAGATTGTGTACACAAAACCTCTAAGGAGCTTTCCCCCAAAGCCATCTATAGCTGTAATAATTAAACCAGACCTGATTCCAGGAACAACTGTCTGAGTATTTCCATCTGATTATAAGGCTCAGAATAGTCATAGGAAGCTTTTTTGTTTTTGTTTGTTTGGGTTTTTTTATGTTTCAGCTATTCTATTTTAGCTGAAGATTTTAAAGAATTAAATAAACATTGTTTATTTCCCCAAGCTTCAAAGTCCTTCATGTATTACTTCTTGACTTGGGCACTCCATATTTTAAAGGAAATGTTTGAATAATGTACTCAGCTAAATCGTCTTGACAGAGAGGTCAAAACACCCCGCCTAGGACTCTAAACACATAATTAGAAATACATTTATCTCAACAAGCCCAGCCTTACTGGATCCTACAGATGAACTAATTTAAATCATTTTTAACATGAGAAATCATTATCAAGCTTATGTCTTCTTTCTGCTCAGTCTAACCCTGCATTTCAGGAAATGAACAGTGAGTGAGTTTAATCAAGGAACACTTATTAAAACTCTAGGTTGAAGCCTTTTTTCACGGAAAATATTTGAATAGAAACACACACTCTGTCATTCTGGACGAATTATTTTAAGCCTGCCACAGTGATACAATAAAATTTAGTCCAGCTGAGTAAACTTGAATTTAAAAAAAAAACAGTATAGGAATCCACAAAGAGGTTAACTAAGAAGAGAGAACAGGCATAATAAAATTTAAAGAGAAAGTATCCATGTATCTATTTAGAAGATACATTTTTTTCACTTAACTATTGGTTATACCTATATTCTGGTTATTTTTTGTTGTGAAATAAATTATTACAAAACTTAGCGACTTCATCTTTTATCTCACTGTCCTATGGGTCAAGAATTCCTGCAGAGCTCAATAAAGAAATTCTCTGTTCCATGAGGAACTGACAGAGGCTATCAGTGGGATTCAGCTTGGTGATGAGACTGATCAGGTGAGCTGGCCTTGCACACATGTCTGGCACCTTGATACAGATGCAAGACTGGGCTCAGTCTGGATGGTTAACCTGAGCACCTACACATCTGTCCAATACAGAAGGTCTCAGGGACCTTCTTACGTTATAGCTCAGGGCTCCCAGAGACAGTGTTCCAACAGGTCCAAAACAAAACTCTTAAGGGCTTTTTTTTGTTTTGGGGTTTTTTTTTTGTTTTTTTTTTTTACCATCTAACCTCAGAAGTACCAGCGCATCACTACTGCAGTATTCACTAAGCCCAGCACAGATTCATGGAGAGAGGAATTCAACCTGGAGTAAAATCAAAGAATCTGTAGCCATCTTTAATTTCCCACACCTACCTTGTTCCTCTAAAGGACTGGAGATAACCTACATTTTTTTAAAAATCTGACAGAAATATTTTAAACATTTTTAAATAGCAGGTCCTTAGAAAATATGTTCTGGCCCCGGCCTACCTTTTTTTACTTTTCTTGTTCATGTCACTGATGCATACAATGCATGCAATGATGCAGCCAAGTGGTGAGTGCAAGCCTTCTGGTCTCACTCTTGATTTCTGAGAAAACGTATTCAACATCATGCTTCCACCTATGGCGTCTTCTGTAGGATTTCTGAGGTACTCTTTTATCAGATTAAGTTCACTTCTATTACTAAGTATGCAAACTTTTCACTCTGAACGGATACTGAACTATGACAAATGCTACTGCTTTATCTATTGAGATTACATGATTTTTCTCATTTGTTCCTCGAACGTGATGCATCATACTCATTCCATTTGTAATGTCACCTGAAATAAATCCAACTTGGTCATGCTCTACTTAACGTGTCCTATTAAAAAAGCATTTTGATTCAAGTTCTAATATTTCACCTAGGATTTTTGCATCTGTGTTTATGAGGGATTGGCCTGTAGTTTTCCTGTTTTCTAACGTATTTGTCAGATTTTGCTAAGATCTTATTGAGCTACGAGGAGGAGTTGGGTTTACTCCTCTTCCTTTTCCCATTCCTTCCTTTTCCTCCCCTTACTGGTCTCAACAATTCAGCTTAGGTGGGGCCATTAGGTGGGCTAGAGCAAGGAAAGCACCCCGTGGCAGCTCAAAGCAGGATGTCAGAGTCCCAGCAGGGTGAGAAGGGCATCCACAAAGCAGAGATGCCAGCACAAGGTGTCATACACTGAGCAGAGTGAAGAAGTGATCTGAGTAGGAGATTAAATTTCAGCCTTTCTTCTTTTCTTTTAGACAAGCACCTGAGACTATAAATTCCCATCTAAATACTGCTTCACTGGCATCACACAACATATGTATATATATACACACACACACACACACACACACACACGAAGGTATATATTTTTCCTGATTTTTTGGTTCTATTTGTAGTCTAGTTTCCATTATGATTCTTGTGAATTTTTAGAAATGTGTGCTTTTAATTTTTCTATATGTGGAAACCTGAATTAATTATGACATAGGCTAAGCTGCTAAAACATAACCACCTAAAAATAAAGTGGCTCAAATAAAAGGATGAAGTTTATTTCCCTTTCAGAGGCAGGAGGGCAGCCCGGTGCGGGGACTGCTCTCATCCACCAGTGTGTGTCCATTTTGCTGCTCTCCCAACCCCTAGGGTGTTGCCCTCCTTTGAAGGGGAAGCTGCCTCATCAACACTTCACCTGCCTCCCAGCGCACAGGCAGGGCAGAGAGAAAAATGTATTAAAAGCCATTTCAGGGACTTCCCTGGTGGTGAGTGGTTAAGAATCCGCCTTCCAGTGCAGGGACCGCAGGTTCAATCCCTGGTCAGGTAACTAAGATCCCACACGCCGCAGAGGAACTAAGCCCATGTGCCACAACTACTGAGCCCACACACCACAACTAGAGAGAAGCCCATGTGCTGCAACGAAGAGCCCACACACTGCAACTAAAGATCCCTCATGCCGCAACTTAAGACCCGATGCAGCCCAATAAATAGTTTTTTTTAAAAAGCCATTTCCTTTTTAAGCCACGTCACCAGGAAGTTTTACCAAGTACATCCACCCCAAAACAATCTCCAGACCCAGGTGCAAGGGCAGCAGAACCACCATGTTCCTAGCTAAACCTTAGAGAGTTCCAGTCCTAAAGGAAGAAGGGGGAATGGATACACGGGGATAATTAGCATTCTCTGCCTAGGAGTTTTGTTACCTTTATGTTAGCCATTTTAATTTAATTACATTGTGGTAAGAGTGTGGTCTGTAAAATCTCAAATCATTTGAAATATATTGATGGCACATGGCCTCCTAAATGGCCAGTTTATGTAAATGTCTGCCGTGTGTTTGAGAAGCGTTATGTGTTCAATTGTTTTGCACAGTGTTCCATGTGTGTCTACTAGATCCATATTGCTAACTTTACTGTTCAGATCTTTTATATTCTGATACACTGTCTGCTTGATTTAACAATTACAGAGACAGTTGTATTAGAGTCTCAGACTATCATAGGGAGAGTCATTGTTTTCTTTGTGCTTCTATTTTTGCGTTCCATTTTTGAAGCTATTAGGTGTATGTAAGTTTAGACTTGTTCTATCTTCTAGGAATTTGAATCCTTCATCAGTACAGAGTAATCCTCTAACATTTTTGTTTTAAAGATTGTATTTTGTTATATTTGAATAGCTGTGTCCCAATGCTTTGTGTCTTTTGTAAACAAGAGCTATTTTGGTTTGTTGGTTTTTTTAAACAATCTAGTCTAATAATTTTTGTCCCTTAAATGAAGAATATTTATATTTAGGGTTATTACTAATGTACAAATTCATTTCTAACATTATGCTTTTTATTGCTCTGCTTCTATGCTGTATTTTTCTCATTTGTCATCTTTTAGTTTGAGTTCTACCCTTCTTTTCCTATGAATTTTTATTCTATTCCTATTCTCTCAGAGCTGTCCTAATTCAATAAGCATATATAACTCTTATAAATTTAGAATCAATATTTTTATCTTCTTCTACATGGTATGACAACCTTTAAATGCTTTAACATTTAGTTCTCATCTACCTCCTTCCCAATATACTTCTGTCCATATTCTGGTTCTATCTTGATTTTAAAACACACAGACCAGGCATTATTTTTACTTTATATAATCAGTGTTTGTTTATAATTACCATTTATTTATAAATTTCTTTCCTAGCCATTCCTGGCTTGCATTTCTGATGCTTGTTTCTGTAATAATGTTTCTCACTGAAGGACAAGTTTTAGATATGCTTAAGGTTGGTATACACATCCAATTTTATGTCTCTAAAAAATATATCTTGCCCTTATTCTTGAAAAGTAATTTCACTTCCTGGTATATCCCTTTTTTTCCCTTCTCTTAGCCCTTTGAAGGTATTTTTGTATTCTGCTGTGATTTCTATTGCTTTTACAAAGTCTATAACCAGTGCATCATCTTTTGTTTCTCCCTTTGGCTACTCTGTAGTTTTTCTACATAATGGCTAGGTTTACATGTCTACTTATTTATTTCTTCTCAGGGTAGATTTCCTGAATCTGAGAAAAGATATCTTCCAACAATTCTAGAAAATTCCCAGCCATTAACTTATCTTTTGTTTCTCCCATTCTCCTTATACTTTCCTTCTGAAATTCTATTAATAAACATCTATTAACCTTTTTAAAAAATATTTCTCATTGCTATTAATTCTATTTGTGATTAATTCTTTCTTCAGCTATGTCTACACTTCTGTTTAAACTATCCAGTATATTTTTCATTTCTATTATTGGAGTTTTTCCTGCATCAAGTTTATATGGCTCTTTTATTGTCTGATTGGTCATTTTTAAATAGCTCCTATTCTGTAATCTTAGATATACCTTTTTTCTTTAAACATGTTAGACATTCATAGTTTATATTGTATGAATATGAATTCTATTCTTTTCAAACTTTGTTATCCTCATTCATAGTTTGCTGTTTCCACCCAGTCATGACAGTGTCTCTCTCTTCCTTAGTTTTGTAATTGATTATAAGCTCATTTTATTTGGAAAGTTATCAATGAATATTCTTGAGGTCTGGGTTTAACGTGTATTCCTCAAGAAGTGTTTTGCTGTAGTTTTCTCTAGGTATCTGGGAGACAATTCTCCATGAATGTTCTCACATTCCTGCACAGTCAGGCTTTTTGAAATAAGAACACTGGTAAGCCCTATTAAAGGATAATAGAATAGTGAATTCTTGAGAAGCTACAGATAGTATATTGCTCCAGAGAGATCTGAAGACTTGTCTTCTCCACAGCCATCCGTTTACACTTCAGAGTAAAGGTCTCCCTCCCACCCACAGGCGAGGATGGGCCAACATGCCAGACATCCTACATAAGCTCCAAGTCTCATCATTTTGAGGCTCCTCTCCAGTGATGCAACCTCACCCCATGTGTCACCCTATGGGGATCTTGCCTTAGGGAACCAGTGCTAAGATGCTTCGTGGATAATAATCTATTCTCTGGTCCAGAATCCTCATGTTTCCTATCAGAATATCTATAAAATTCTATGGCAGTCTAACTTACCTACTTGCAAGTAAGGTAGAATCTCAGACCCTTCACAATTTCAAACTTAATATAGCCCAGGACCACTTTAAGCTAAACTTCAAGGTTTAGGGTTTTCTGAGTAACAGAAATAGGGTGAACTTTGACTCCAAACTCTTGTAAGGGTTAGTTTATGGTTAGGAATCTGCAGAAGTTTTTTTTTCCACCCAGAAACAGAGCTGAGAAAAAAATTCTTTTACTGTCTCTCCCTCTGTGGGTCAGATATTTTTATTCCTAGCTAACAGAAAATGTCACCTTTTGTGGATTCCATCTTTATCTTAATGGACTTCAAACTTGTACAAACCCCACATTTGCTTCCTGTCTCCTATATTTAACATATTAAAATGTAATTTCTAAACTATCAAGAATCAGCAGATATCCTTGGAACAATGCAGCTTCCTCCCCCCCCCCAGTTCTTGCTTTCTCACAATTTATGGCCTTTCAGAATTTTCCTTACTTTTCTACCAGTGTTGTGTATATAAATACATAAAACTTCTTTCTATACTTTGCCTTTTATATTCTATGTCATTCTGTTCAATACTTTTAACCATAAATTTTACACTACTATTAACGTTATGAATCCTGATTTCTTTTGGTTTGAAAATGCCTGGCATTCTTTTCCTTTATTGTTACCCTCTAATCATTTTGTGTTTTCTGTAAACAGCGTAGATTTGAGTTATGTCCTGCAATTTAAACGCTCACACTGGAAAATTTAGTCTATTCACATGTATTGCCACATATGAAATATTTACTTTCTATTTTTATACTGATTTTTAAAGTTATAATTTCATCTTTTTCCTACCCTTCATTTTTTTCCTGGTTCGGTCAAACTGTTCATCATTCAATCCTTTCCTCTTTCTCTGGAAATCCTGACAAACTTGATTTTACTAATTGCTACTGCCTGCATGCATAATCAAATACATGTAACTCCAAAATTCCCTGAAATAAGATACCAACTCTCTTCTCCACCATGATGTAATGTCTCCTAAACTGTGTCCCACAAATGTCTACTTTTCCTCTCTTTCCTTCCCCACTTTAATAAAGGCTCTCTCTCTTATCGTTCCCTTCTCCTAAGCATTTTGAAATTCTTTTATTTCACTCACACAGTAGGTTTTGCAGAGATCATTTATACTTATTAAAATTTGCCTTAGAGTATCTCTCTACTTTCAGTATTATTCCTTAACACTTACTTTTCTTCATTCATTTATATTTAATTTATTAACACAAGTGGACACACATGCACAGAGACACACACAAAATAGAATGTACTGCTCACTTCAACTTGAGGTCTATGGGTACATCTCCTGATTGATTAAAATCTTGTCAATTATTTTCCTTAGACCCTATACATGGGTAATACGGTAGTCATTAAGGCTGTTTCATAAATATTCAGGTTCTCTTCCTCCCAGACATGTCAGAGTTATACCACCCTGCTCCCTTTAAACTGAGTCATGGACACATGACTCGCTTTGGCCAATGAAATGCAAATGGTGGTGATGTGTTACTCCCAGGCTCATTCCCTTCCCACTAGTACAGTGGGCATCAAAGCATTCAAATATATCTTCCATTAACCAGGGTTCCTGAGCACAGGCTCACACTAACCCATGTGAAATGTATAGCAAGAATATGAAATAAGCTTTCTTTGTGTTAAGCTAGGAAGATCTGGAGATTTTTAATACAGCATAGCCCACATTATCCTGACTGTCATATATACTCTGAAATCCTTCATAGCCTCCGGTAGTTCTTTTTCCTTAACAGGAGAATGATTCCTAGGCTGGGTATAAGTTTGTTGATACAATACTTTGTCATTTGTAAATGTTATTCCACTCTTTTGTGACTTCTGTGATTAAACATAGAAGTTTGGTCTCAATCTGGTTCTTGGTAATATATCTGTTCTGTATGTCTGAGAACGTTTTATTTTCAGTTGATTATTGCCTCTTCTCTATTTGTTCTATTTTTATCTTCTAGAATGCCTAATCCATGTTACGGTTCCTACATGTCTTTCCTATGTCATTTATCCCTCCCCTCATGGCCCTCACTCTGTATTTTTGCACTATGCTTTGATGTGTTCCTTGAAATTTATCTTCCAGGTCATTAATTGGAATCTCTACATACCAGTCTTCTAATTATGCAGATGAAAAATCTATGGCTTTAGATCCAATAAGTTTTTGTCTCCACTGTATTTAAATCTCCTTAAGTGTTATCAACTCAAGTGTTAATCATCTCCTCCAGTAGCTCTATTACACTGGCCATGTGCTTGTTCTGGTTTTTTCCTCTTGTCTCTGAACCTCCCTTAGATGCATCACATATTACATTTCTTCAATGGCACACTGACAATTCTTTTTTTTTTGAAGTATCCTAAAAAGCAGGAAAGCTGCAAGCAGAAGAGGGTGAAAGAATCTCTCCCGCACCTCCAGCCCCGGAACCCACAGTATAAAAGCAGGCTCAGTCCTCTGCTGAAGAATCTTTCATGCTCTCTGATCCCCTACACTCAAGTCTCAGAAGCAGGAAAGTCTCAGCCCATCCATAATCCTCCTTGGCATCTTAATGGTCAGGGAAACCATGGAATTACAGAATTCTCTGTGCACAGTGGTTTTCCAACTCCAGGAATAAGCCTAATCCTCCCGAAGGAAAACTCGGCACAAGTATTCTCTGAGAGTCCAACTCACACCTGAACCCAGCTGCCCACAGGTCACAGCTGCCATCCGGCTTCAGATAGGTACGAGGTTTATGGTTGGCAGATAAGGGCATCCGAACCAAGTGGGGATCATCCTTTTCTCAGTGTCTTCAACTTTCCTTATCATTCAAGTCTCAGTTTAGAAGTCACTGCCTTGAAAGAGGCATCCCCTGATCACCCATTCTAAGGAATCCACTCCCGCTTCTCAATTGCTACGTCATTATGCTATATTATCTGCTTTTATCTTGTTTACCTGTGAATGTATCTACTGACTGTTTTCTCTTGAAAGGACTGTAATCTTTTTCTTAGAATTCAGAAATTTTACTTAGAACAAATGGATTATTTTGTTAAGTATAAACACATGGGTGAGAGCAGAAGGGCATATACTGGTATACACTTCTGTAGCCATTGGGGTTTATCATCTGAAGGCATCAAACCATGTCCTACTGAACGATGGAGACCCTGGGAAGGCCAGAGGACCGGGTAAGCAAAGTTTGGTTAAGGGGCTCCCACTGTAACACAATTATTCCAATTCACTGAGATGATGAGACTGGAAATCAGCCCTATCTTCAGAAAGTTCTATCTGAAATTCACCAACTAAAAATATATAAAAATGTACTTTGGAAGGAACAATTTAACTATATTTCAACTTCTGGTCCTAAATTAGCCGTACCAGCTCCAGGCAAAGACATTTGCACAGGGTGCAAAAGCACTTTAAGGATAAATGAAATTTCAATTGTATTAAGAATGGAACCACAGTAAAAACATTATACTGAAATTATCTATTTTCCTGCCTAGTGCCTTCCGCTTTGATAACCTCAAATCATAAAGGACATGACAAAACCTTTTTCCAAACAGGTAGTAAAACTTACGTGTTATTTTTGTGCTCAGCATTATAAAATACTAGAAATAATAGGCTACTTAGTTGAGAAATAAAAACAGTTGAGAAATAAAAATCCGTCTAAAGAGACAAGGTAGCCTCATAGAAAATAGTGAAGGGTGCAAGAAAAAATACAGAAAATTTCTCCCAGTTAATAAGGGTCCTCTCTCAGTGAACTTAAAATTGTAAAATAGTCTTTAAAAACAAAAATTTTTATATAAATAATCTTTTATATTCACTGCCGAACAAGATTAAAAGCCAGTAATTATACCATACAGTGTTTTTAAAGAGCTACAGTTGCTACAGCAACAATTTTTCAAAATGCTTCACCAATATATAATAGAGAATCTATGCTTCATGATCATCAGAAAAGTGACTAAACTGTAACCCCAATCTGGTGTCTCCCAATTTCCACTGACATATACACATTTTAACCACAGCATACCTTCTAATTACCTTGATTCCCAGACAAATTCCCTTAGAGTTCACCAAAATAATATAAGTATATTCATTTACATTGTCTCTGTGTTCCCAGTTTATGTCACTCAACTCTTTCTGCAAATCTAGTAAGCCACACATTTGGCTTTTGCCACTTGTACGAAAAATGGGAACATTCTGACTCCACTCAAGTATTAATAGATTTTAGCTTCTTTCTGTTTCTCAAGCATTTTAGTGGCTTGTCTTGACATGCTTATAGAAAATGCACTTTGAAAAAATGTATTATCTGTGACTCAACCTCACTGACTTCCTTATTAAAGCCATTACCAAACCAATACTATTATGGGCAAAAAGATAAAGTGTTTAAAATGCAACTCTTAGCAATACTGTGCTTGGCTTTAAGGTATGCTGAAAGAAACCAAGTTATCCTTATTAATGGGGATAATTTAAGGTAACATCAGAAAAACCACCATCTAGCTAATTTATCTGCTGCCCCCTCATCATTTCCCTCAATGACAACCAGGGTTTTTTCCGACAGATTTAGACACAGAGAAGTAATAAATTAGCTAAGAATCCACACACTAAAAAAGACAACAGAAAGGCTGAGATATTACGGCAGCAGGTACAACTCTACTCCAGACTCTCCTGCATTTGGAAGATAAAAGGAAGAGAACTGCTAGAAGCTTTTAGACCTATCCACCAGATAATCATGATACAAGTGTGTAAACAGGGTCCATTTCAACAGCCATTCACTCAAGTGCAACGTGGCTGCCAAATTCTTCTTTCCCAGGAAATACTTTATGAATAGCAAATAATGAATTGTTTGGAAAACCTGTCTCTAACAAGCCCATGATGTCAGTCATGAGTATTTAGGGTCTCCCTCTTTCTAGATAAGAGGCTGCCTGAGAAATTCTGACATTAGAACTTGCAGGCTCCAGAGGGCCTGTGGAGAAGATCTGAAGTGATGAACCCTGTGCACCCTGCCTTCGAGGGCGGGGGCCTGGGGGGGAGATACTCTTTCCAAGTAGCTGTGAAAGGCTCCCTCAATTTCCATTTCCAACATTATGACAGACTGCATACCCTGAAAAACCCACCTGATTGAAAGAGCTAAAGCACTGGATAAAATATTTAAAACAGGCTTTGTGACAAGTGTTGCTGAACTGGCAGAAAGGGAGAGACTCTTGAAGTGCCAACAATAAAATGTAACTCAGTGGTGAGTGAAAGTCAAAGCAACTCTCCACCACCAAGTCTCCGCCCAGCTGGGGACCTAGTGCTTCCCGGCGGTGGCACAGGGCTCCACGCGGGATACTCAAGCCCGGGACTCTTCCGAGGTGTGTGACGTCACGGAAGGCTACCTCGTTCCTCTGGAGAAGGTGCCATCTCAAAGTTCACTCATCCCTCATTGTAAGGTCACAAAAAAATATAAAAAGAGGTGTAATACTAGTTTCCTATTGCTGCTCTAACAAGCTACCACAAACTTAGTTGCTTCCAACACAAAATTATTATTTTAGAAATCTGGAGGTCAGAAATCTAAAAGCAAGATATTGCCAGGGATGAATTCCAACTGAAGTTTGCAAGAGAGAACTTGTCTCCTTGCCTTTTCCAACTTCTAGAGACCAACTATATTTCTTAGCTCCTTCACTCTGACCTCCTGCTTCCAATTCCACATCTCCTACTTTCTAGCTGACTCCACCTGTGTCTCTCTTATAAAGCGTCTTGTATTATCATACCACCATAATAATCCAGGATAATCTCCCATCTCAATATCCTTAACAAGATCACATCTGCAAAGCCTCTTCTGCCATAGAAGGTAATGTTCATAATTCCCAGGGATGAAGACATGGACATTTGGGGGGTATTATCTAGCCTAACACAGGGTATCCAAGGGGAAGTTTGTCATTTTTTGAGTTAAAGGAAAATAAATCTCCTTTGAGGTTTATTCCTCTTCTCAATGGTATGCAGCTTGAATTTATGCTATTGATGTAGTCCAAAATATTTCAGAGAGGTTAGTTGAAAGTGGTCACAGGTAGGTAGTGGCTACAACTGACTGGACACAGTAAATGCACATCCTCTCTGGAGCACGGAACCTCACCCCCATGCCTCAAAGCACTAGTCTGGCAAACATCTGAGCAGCTCACAGACAAGTCACAATATAAAGGAAATGAGGAGTCATAAAAAGTCTACAGAAACAACATCCAGCAAAAATCAGACCAGAAAAATCTCAAAGTATAAAACCACATTTAGTATGTTAAATATTTAATTTGTTAAAAATACAAAAAGTATCGTATAAGTATGAAAAAGGAATAAAGAACCATAAAGAATACCCAAGCAGATCCTTGAGGAACTTTAGAAATAAAAAATACAATTAAAATTAAAAACTCAAGGCTTTGCTGGTGGTGCAGTGGTTGAGAGTCCTCCTGCTGATGCAGGGTACACGGGTTCGTGCCCCGGTCCGGGAGGATCCCGCATGCTGCGGAGCGGCTGGGCCCCGTGGACTGTGGCCTCTGAGCCTGCGCGTCCAGAGCCTGTGCTCTGCGGCAGGAAAGACGGCAGCAGTGAGAGGCCCGCGTACCGCAAAAAAAAAAAAAAAAAAAATTAAAAACTCAGAGGATGGATTAAACAGCAAATAAGACATAATTGAAAAAAATAGTGAACTAGAAATCTGAAAATATTACACAGAAGGCAGCTCAAAGACAAGACACAAAAAGTACAAAAGCGACTGACAGGATGAACAAACTAGTAAGTTCTAAAATTCATTTAGCTGGAATTTAAGAGTAAATAGAATGGAAAAAAGAATACACAAAGATGTTGGCTGAGAATTTTCTAGGTCTTGTGATAGAAATAAATCCTCATGTTGATAATAAATGCCAAGGGACTTCCCTGGTGGTCCAGTAGTTAAGACTCCGTGCCCCCAATGCAGGGGGGCCCAGGTTTGATCCCTGGTCAGGGAACTAGATCCCACATGCTGCAACTAAAAGATCCCGCATGCTACAACTAAAAGATCCCGCATGCCGCAACTAAAGGATCCCACATGCCGCAACTAAAGGATCCCACATGCCGCAACTAAAGGATCCCACATGCTGCAACTAAAGGATCCCACATGCCGCAACTAAAGGATCCCACATGCCGCAACTAAGACCCGGTGCAGCCAAATAAATATTTTTAAAATATTATAATAAATGCCAAAAGAATTAAAAATAAATCTATACCTAGATACACAACAGTGAACTGAAGAGCATTACAGAAAAAGAAACGATCTAAAAAGCAGTCAGAGAGGAAAAAAAAAAAAATGACCATCTTCCAAATAATGGCCATTTGACTGATGGCTTGACTTCTCCAAATTAAGTCAGAGCTGTAGTATTTTATTTTAATGTGCTAAGATCAGTGTCAACCTAAAATTCCATAAGCAATGAAATTAATCTTCACAATTAAGAGCCAAAATAAAGACACTTTCAGATATTGATAAATGAAAACTATTTATCACCAATGGATCCTTACTGAAAGAACTTCTAAAGGATATACTTCATGAAGAAGCAATATGAGCCCAGATAGAACAGTTTAAGTATAGGGAGGAATGCTGCTATGAACATTAGGGTGCATGTATCTTTTTGAACTAGTGTTTTTATTTTTTTGGATATATACCCAAGAGTGCAATTGCTGGGTCATACGGTAACTCTATTTTCAGTTTTGTGAGAAACCTCAATACTGTTTCCCACAGTGGCTACATCAATTTACATTCCCATCAACAGTGTATTAGGATTCTCTTTTCTCCAGATCCTCACCAACATTTGTTCTTTGTGTTCTTTTTGATGATATTTCATTGACACGTGAGGTGATAATCTCATTGTGGTTTTGACTTGCATTTCCCGGATGATTAGCCATGTTGAGCATTTTTTCATGTGTGTTGGCCACTTGTGTTTCCTCTCTGAAAAAATGTCTATTCAGTTCTTCTGCCCATTTTTAATCAGGTTGTTTGTTTTCTTCATGTTGAGTTGTATGAGCTGTTTATATCTATTGGATATTAATCTCTTATTGGTCATATCATTTGCAAATAGTTCCTTCCATTCAGTAGGTTTTCTTTGCATTTTGATGGTTTCCTTCGCCATGCAAAAGTTTTAAGTTTAATTAGGCTCCATTTGTTTACTTTTGCTTTTATTTGCTTTGCTTTAGGAGACGGGTCCAAAAAATATTATGCAATTTATGTCAAAGAGTGTTCTGCCAATGCTTTTCTCCAGGAGTTTTATTATAGTACCTGGTTTTACATTTAAGTCTTTAATCCATTTTGAGTTTATTTTTGTATATGGTGATAGAGGATATTCTAATTTCATTCATTTACATGTGGCTGTCCAGTTTTCCCAACACCACTTATTGAAGAGACTTTCTTTCCTCCACTGTAGTCTTGCCTCCTTTATCATAATTGACCATAGTGCATGGGTTTATTTCTGAACTTTCTATCCTGTTCCATTGACTTATGTGGCTGTTTTTGTGCCAGTACCATACTGTTTTGATTACCATAGCTTTTTAGTACAGTCTGGAGTCAGGGTGCCTGATTCCTCCAGTTTCGTGTTTCTTTCTCAAGATTGCTTTGGCTATTCGGGGTCTTTTCTATTTCCATACAAATTTTAAAATTTTTTGTTCTAGTTCTGTGAAAAATACCATTGGTATTTTACTAGGGATTGCATTCAATTTGCAATTGCCAAGATATGGAAGCAACCTAAGTGTCCATCAACACATGAATGGATAAAGAAGATGTGGTGTGTGTGTGTGTGTGTATATATATACACACACACACACACAATGGAATATTACTCAGCCATAAAAAATGACATAATGCAATTTGCAGCAACATGGATGGACCTAGAGATTATCATACTAAGTGAAGTAAGCCAGACAGACAAACATTGTGTGATATCACTTATATGTGGAATCTAAAAAATACAACAAACTAGTAAATATAGCAAAAAAAAAAAAGCAGACTCACAGATATAGAGAACTAGTGGTTACCAGTGGGGAGAAGGAAGGAGGGAGGGGCAATATAGGGGTGGGGGAATTAAGAAGTACAAACTATTAGGTGTAAAATAAGCTACAAGGATATATTGTACAACATGGAGAATATAGCGAATATTTTATAATAACTATAAATGGAATATAACCTTTAAAAATTGTGAATCACTGTATTGTACACCTGTAACTTGTATGATGTTGTATATCAACTATACTTAAATAACAAAATAAAAATAAAAACAATTGGTATATTATAGGTATTGACCCATCAGAATAGATCTGCCAACCAATCAAAACTATGCCAGTCATAACCAGTATGTCCACTGGGATCATACTGACCAGAGAGCCCTGAGTCCAGCTAGATGCTCTTTTCATAAGTCACATCTAAAACATACGGACACATAAATGTTGAGAACTGAGAAGTGGAAGAAGAGGCACTTGATAAATATCAAAGAAAAGAAAGTTGTTAGGTGATACTAGTATCAGACAAAATAGATTTTAGGACAAAAAACACTACCAGGGCTAGACAGGCACCATATAATTATGAAAAATATAGGAGCGTGCTGCCACTTCTGCCTTCTCACCGCAGCAAAGCTATTCATCCTGTCCCACTGAGGTCGGCAGTTTAGCCACACACGTACTCTGAGGTTTGGGAGGAATCCCTTACCAATTTGTTAATACAGCCATGGGGTTTTTCATTTCTTGTCTTTATTAGTCACTTTGGTTTGTAAGAGGAGTTTGGGGAAAGTTTTTAAATTAAGTTGTCATCATATTCATGTTTAAATTATATTCATTTTGAAATTACTGGTTTCCTACCTCACTGTCAAATCATCTTTCCCAATAGTTTGTAGCATTTTATTTGCCCTTCACCAAGTGTTTGTCTTGTAGCACAAAGGTAGCACCCCAATCTACACGAGCTATACTCATGATTAGAATGTACTCCCTGGGCTGAGGCTTGAGGGGGACTCCCTGAAAAGTCACTGGTCCTATTCAATCTATCTTTACTCCACAGTTCACGTGCTTGCCAAAAAAGGATACGTTGTGCTCTGCTCTTCAGAAGGTAGTTAGCTAAAAAGGAATTGAAATCCAAGAACTAGAAGGGGAAGAACAGTTTACTCTGTTTATAGTTTCCATAAAGAGGAGAAATGCTTTGTGTAGACGCCAGCAATTATCCTGTATATTTTACTGTAATGCAGGTAGCCAAGCCTGGGTAGTTAAGGCAATAAAGGGAAATGAATAAATCCCCGTCCTGTTATTATCTTTCAGATCCTACGGATCGGTAAAAGTTGTCGGGGTGGGGAGGGGGAATGTTCGTCAAATAACTTTAGAAGGAAATGTTAATGCCCCAGAAGTTCTGGAGCCATTTAATTCCTCCAATGCTTGCTGTGTCAGTCACACTTTACCCAGTTAACAGAAGGCTCAATGTGTTTTTCACATGTGACTAAGTAGAAAATTTAACTTTTAGAATTATGCTGATTGACAAACAACTTTTCTAGGATTATTCCTGTTTGTAAACAATTAATCTTTCATTGCATGAGGATGAGTATTATAGAAAACCAGGTGAGGTACAAATTAATCTGTTCCGACAGAAAGTAGATCAGTAGCTGTCTGGGAATGGGGGCAGGACAGAGAGGCAGTGGGAAGGATTACAGTGAGGCACGAGGAAACTCCAGAGTGATGAACATGTTCATTTTCTTGGCTGTGATGATGGTTTCATGGATGTACCTGTATTAAAACTTCCCAAATTGTACACTTTAAATGTGTGCAATTTATTGCATGTCAATTATACCTCAATAAAGTGATTTAAAAGAAAAGGAATGGTGGATAGAAATGTACCACTTTGTAACCCTAAATGAAATGACATCAGGCAATCATCATCAGTGGAAGGCTGCCAGCACCTGGGACGACTCCATCTCAGCATCACTCAAGGTAGGACACTGGCCTCTGTGAAACACCCAGGAACACCTTGGAATATTCTCGGCCAAAAATTTGAACCTAAATATAATCAAGCCTCTAGCCTAGAGCTATCTTCCACTTTTACGAATGAGAAATGGAGGAACAAGTTAAATGAAACAAGAAAGCAAAAAGACAAATCCAGACTGTGGAACATTCTGTAAGACAAGTAACCCGATTTCTGCACAAATCGATGGCTGAGAAAGAAGGGGCTTGAGGAGGAGAAGGGTCTGCTCTAGATTTTAAAAAACCAAAAAGGTTTAAGGGATTTAACTAAATGCAACCTGCAGAATTTATAGTGAGACACTATTTCCCCAGGCTTTGGGACCACTGGGATAATTTGATTATGGACTGGGTATTAGATAATACCAAGGAGTTACTGCCAGTTTTGTTATGTATACTACATACTATATAACATGGCATGTAAGAAAATGTCCTGGGGGCTTCCCTGGTGGCACAGTGGTTGAGAGTCCGCCTGCCGATGCAGGGGACAAGGGTTTGTGCCCTGGTCCAGGAAGATCCCACATGCTGCGGAGCGGCTGGGCCCGTGAGCCATGGCCGCTGAGCCTGTGCGTCTGGAGCCTGTGCTCCGCAACGGGAGAGGCCACAACAGTGAGAGGCCCGCGTACCACAAAAAAAAAAAAAAAAAATGTCCTGGGAGTTCCTTGGTGGCCTAGTGGTTAGGATTCCAGACTTTCACTGCCATGGCCCAGCAACCCGGGTTCAATCCCTGGTTGGGGAACTGAGATTCCACAAGCCACATTGCACAGGCCAAAAAAAAAAAGAAAGAAAGAAAAAAGAAAATGTCCTTTGATTCATTTTTAAAGACATAGGTATGAATAACATGATGTCTAAGATTTTTCTTTAACATACTTAAAAGATTTTTTAAAAAAGGAAAACCAAAACAAAAAGGTAGATAAATGTGGCAAAGTCTTGATGATCAGATAGATCTGGCTGATAGCTAGGTGCTGTTCTCTATACTAAAGTTATTTTTGTGTTTGTTTGAAATGTTCAGAAGAGTTTAATGAAATCAATTTCTTCATGAAACTGAGAATTCACCAATATTATGAAATTATCTGAACTCTTCAAGAACATATATAGCCACCTAGATTGTTATACTGAAATTCTGAGTGACATACCATACAAGCAAAGAATACTTGAATTGCCATTACCGTATTCAATCCATGTGCTGATCTGAGAATACTTAACAGTCTGATCACAGGAGTGGATACAGACCTTTAGAAGTTCAACAATCATTGTCCAGAATGGGCATAAAAGCTTACTGTTCAACAAATGTACTCTCATGCATGTCAGTAATAATACCTGCTCCCAACTTTTAACTCCTACTGCATGCCAGACATGGGCACTGTAGTGGGTACTCACATATATTATTTCTGATTCTATTTCTGACTTACTTCTATTTCTGATTCATCCTACAATCTCAAAAGGTTGCTATTATTATCACCACTTTACAGACAAGAAAAAAGATTCGGAAAGTAACTTGCCCAAGGGCACACTTCCCAGGTCTCTTTGAATACTAAAACCAGAGTCATTCCACTACCCACAGCCTAAGAATTATGCCAAACTTTATTTCCTACAAATGTACATGTACTGATTATGTCGATTCCAATATGATTCTTGCCAAAGAAATAAACCAAGATGACCCACTGGCAGAAGGCTGCAAAAAGTTCAGGGGATTTTGATCCATTTTCAAATTTGTCCAAATGGACAGTGTAGCACTGTGTGGTGTCCTGTCACCAGTCCTACCTGGATTCAAACTCCAGCTCTGCCGCTTACAACCTAAGTGACCTTTGGCAACTTAAGTCCTGAGTCTCAGTTTTGACACAACTGAAATGTGACAGTAATACCAAAAAGAGCAATTGATGAAAAGCTCCTGATTTAGTGCCTGGGACATAGCTGGATTCTAAATGTGAGCACCCTTCTCTCACCCACCTTTTATGATTTGTGCATAGAGAAAATTTCCAAATATAACTTTCTTCGAAGGCTAACCCTCATTGCCGTTAGCGAAAAAGAACCATCTATTGCCTGATATATTGCTTTTCTTGGCCCAAGGCATGATTGCCGTGAATCTTTCCATATACAATTCTATGTTTTAACTTAAACATGATACGTAAGTCAGGACTGTACTGCTGTTCTCAAGAGTGGCTGGCAGTGGGCAGCAGAATTTACCTTCAACACAATGTCACTTAAAAAGCTGCTTTAGGAGAAACTGCTCCATCTGCAGTGTTTGCATCCTGCCTTGCACCCTTCCCCATTAGCAGACACTTTGGCTAAGTCAGATAAACTCTGCTACATACTGGCTTTATTCACTGAGAGTCAAGAAAGCCTTGACAGGTGGAAAAAAAGAGCTGACAATCATTTGGAGGAAGACTTTTTTTTAAATTAGAGGCTTTTTATTATGCTATAGCTTATGTAGCACTGAGTTTTGGTATCTAAGATTTTAACCTGTACATACCCTTCCAAACACCTCTAGATGTTTTATGAGTTAATATTTAGACCAATATTCTTCCATGGGAAAACACCCTGAGGATGAAGACTCTTTGACTGACAGATCCAAAAAGAAAATATATAGCCTTATAGAAAAATATTTGTGAGCTTTATTTACTAGCAACCCATATGATGCTCAATTTGGCCAAGAAAGTTAAAAGTAAATTACTTTAAAATAAATCTAGGACATCTTCCACTCTCATCCCTGAAGAAGTACTCATGTTCAAAATATATCAAATTTTCTGCTTTTAATTAGTTGCCATTTTGATGTCAACCTCCAGACAGCACGAAAGTGATCAGCTCACAGAAAACTGAGCATGACAAAAATCAAGGCATCTGAAACACAAAAGGCCACCTTCTTGACTTTTGAAATTCCCAGCTCTTACTGTCATATAGTAGAATGGGAAGCGGAAGGAGATGAAAGACAATTACAATCTCCCCTTCCACTCTCAAGAAAGGCTCTCCATTTTCACAGCTCCAGTAAGCCGGCCAAGAGAGGTTTCGCTCAAGAGAATTAAGACCTGCTATATGCAGTGAGTAAATCTTACAAGTTCTTTAAGGGATGCTCGAGAAACCTGGATATGTTATTTAGCCCTAACGGCTGCCAATATTTACATCTGAAGTCATCACTCACCAGGGATTGAGAAAAATCAAGATAAGACAAGACTTTCTGAATTGCAGACAGTAGGCAGGATAAAGAGTTTGCATGTTATATGGACTGATAGCCCCAGAGTACATTGAAGCCCCTGTGGATTTTTGTAGACTTGGAAAATAAATAAAATAATCCCATGGACCTTAGTTGTATACAGTAGAGAGGAATACAAAAACAATGGTGTAGAAATCCCACGATGAAATGTGTTAGGGAAAAATTTGGCAAACAATATGATGGAGAAAGGGAACCCTCAAACTGTAATCACTCGTTCATCACTGAAAGAGTGACTGTCAACTTCTATGTACATAAAAATTATAATGGCAATGGGTGGTTATTAAAGATTTTGAATCTAGGAAGCCAGCCTCAGAGGCTGTGACTTAGAAAGCCTTGGAAAGGACCCTGGGAATCTGAATTTTTAATAAGCACTGCAAGTAATGACAATGCACATGGTCTGAAAACTGTACTTTGAGAAACACTTCAATAAAGGAGAAAAAGAAAAAACAACACAAACTCGACTCTCAGAAACTAGAAAACCAGATAAAACCCCAAATTTCACATACATATGGAAGAGCTGCCGCTAGCAGTGAAAATCAAAGCACTAAGTCTGAAGAAGCGAAGCGGGGAGCAGAGGCAGAGCTCAGAGCCATCACGGTCTACTTCCGAAAGCTGAGGGACACATACTGAGGCGCAAAATCTAAGTCCCTTTTTTTTTGTTTTTGTTTTGTTTGTTTTTGGCCGCACCACATGGCATGTGGGATCTTAGTTCCCCAACCAAGGATTAAACCCAGGCTCCCTGCAGTGGAAGCGCAGAGTCTTAACCACTGGACCACCAGGAAATTCCCACCTAAGTCCCTTTTTTTTTTGAAAAGGAAGAGCAGGATGTAGAGGTAAGTGCCAGGAGTTTACTGGACTAGATGTGGCTCTAAGACGAAAGAGGATAGAGCCCCTTAGATGAGCTAGATCTGCAAGCAGTACTGTCTTCCAGGAGGGAAAGAGAAACTTTGAAAAGGGGAGGAGGTTCACTAATCACCTATTTACGCTGACTTGCAAACAGTAAAGTTTAAGCAAACTCACAGACACAAAAATGCTGGATGAAGAAAATGCCATCTAATCTTAACAAGGCCTTGACCTCTCCCCAGTTTAATCATCCTGCAACCTCTGTTCCAGAAAACCGTCACCTCTTTCAAATAGAATAATTAGAAAGCAAATCAGGATCTACTGAAAGGTGTCGTAAGCAAAAAGGAACAAGAAAAACAAGAAACAGCTCTCACTAGAAACCTTTGGCCATGAAGCAGATGAAAATTGCCACCAAAACTTTTGCCATGAATTCTTAAATCTCAGAAAAGCAACTGCCTCTAAGAATCAAGGGCACAGCGCAGAAATGAAAGACTCATGTAGAGATGGAGGAAAAATTAGGGGGAGAGGAAACATGACTAGCAGAGTTAGAGAATGAGAGGAGAGGGTCAGGGGTGGTAAACGCACCATGAGAGAAGTTGAAGCAAGACTGAAAGAATCATAAGGAGAATGGACACAGTTGAAAATACAGAAGGAGATATAAAGAGTAGAAATGAGAAACTGAAAAAAAAATGAAATGCAAGTAAATGTTTTAAAAGAATTAGAAATAAACTGACAGTTACTATGGGATGGCATAACTTGCTACTCAAAGGTGGGGAATACAAGGTAGAGCTGAGCACTTAGAGCCATAACTTAAGAATGTCCATCAACAGATGAATGGATAACAAAGATGTGGTACGAAGATGTAGTATATATATACCATGGAATACTACTCAGCCATAAAAAAGAATGAAATAATGCCATTTGCGGCAACATGGATGGATCTAGAGATTACCATACTAAGTAAGGCAGACAAAGACAAAATCATTTGATATCACTTACATGCAGAATCTAAAAAAATAAAATGACAGAAATGAACTTATTTACAAAACAGAAACAGACTCACAGACTTAGAGCATGAACTTATGGTAACCAGGGAAAAGGATGGGGGGGGAGAGATAGACTGGGAGTTTGGGATTGACATGTACACACTGCTATATTTAAAATAGATAACAAGGACCTACTACATAGCACAGGGAACTCTGCTCAGTACCCCATAATAACCTAAATCAGAAAAGAATTTGAAAAATATACATGTATATTTATAACTGAATCACTTTGCTGTGCACCTGAAACTAACAATAGAGTTAATCAACTATGCTCCATTATAAAATTTAAAAAATTTTTTAATTCCTGAATGAAAAACATGAAGGTATACTGAAAGGGTACATCATGTCCCAAGACAAACTAACCCAGAAGAGCAAACATCAGAAATAGTCTAGGAAAGTTTGTGTACTTTAAAGATAACGGATCATGTGTGCAGCCAAGAAGAAAAGGTCAAGTTCTAAGAGGATAATAAAATCAGGCTGGCCTCCATCTCCTCCAGGTATATTCAACTATATCCTTTCCCACAACTATTCCTTTCTCCCTAAGGCTGAGTGAAATCTCAGGTGAAACCCAAAGCTGTCTGGGTTACTCTTGAATAACAAGAAGTTACATCTAATCCCAAGGACATTCCCAGCTCAGTATTTACATTTTCCAGTCTCATGTAACAGCAAACTTCATTTAAAAATAAATTTCTTGCTATACATTGAATTTTTAAATTCTTAATTGTTGGAGAGGAAATCATTAATATGGCTCAAATACATAAATAAAATAAAATAATTTTTTTAATAAAAAATAAAAATAAATTTCATCCCAAACCTGCCTGGCTCTGTCCACTTTGAGCCAGAAGTCAATGACGGCAAAGGGAAGGGCAAGGTAGTGTCTTCAATTCCAGGGCCTGGGCTTCTTCTCCTTCACAATTTAGAGCCAACTGTGGCTTCTGGCCCTCTAGGGTTAGCACACAGGAGGGAGAGGCGTGAGTTGGGGGCACAGCATAGTTCTTGCCTGGTACCATCATGATCTGGAAGCAGCTTCTGGGCTTAGATGGTACCTAAATCTGACATTCTCTCTTAAAACATATTGTCAATTCTTTGGAGACCTTCTCATCACAAGGATTCTCACACCAGCTTTTCCGTTAATACAAGTTATGTCCCTCTGGCCAGGTGCTCACGGTGGGGCAAGGTGACAGCACTTACTCCTCAGAGACAGTCCTCTCAGACAGCATCCTTTTCAAAATGGCCCTAGGCTAACATCTTCACCATGTAAGCGTGGCATCGTAGAGGAGCGAATCTGAGTATTTCCAATTAGTGTGGTCTTCATATTCCAAAACAGAACTCTCAGACTTTTGTGCAGAAAGACTTTCTGAAGGTTGTATTTTTAAGATTCCAAACACTAAGACTGTTAGTTGGTGGGAATGAGGCAGGAAAGATGCTTAAGAAGAAAGACCATTGGTCATAAGCAGCAAGGGGATGCGGGTATTTGGGGCCATATCTGGGGAGATAGAAGAGGTCTCCCATGTGAGAGCAGCATGCAGTTGGGAGGCCTATACGACCTTCAAAGGAATTCACATACACCCCACAGTTGGACAGCAACCTCACAGAGGTCCTCCATGGCTCAGCAGTGCCAGCGACCAGTTACACGAGATGGTCTCTGTCTCCCAATTTCACGTCCACATCCACCCCCACACACACAGGACATTTAACTAGAAGCAAAATATGTCTCTAACCAGGCAATACCCACCTCCCAACCGCAAGATGCCAAAATTGGAGGAGAAATGCAACAGATCGTGTTGCCACCCCACTCGAGGTCCCCCACCAGGGGAGGGCAGCAGAGGAAACGAGATTTAAATCAGGTAACAACAGGAACCATCACAAGCACACAGAGCAATTATATTCCAGGTACTGTCCTAAGTGCCTTACGTGTCTTACTTTCATCCTCAACGACTATGAGGGTAGATGCAAGTGCTCTTATGTAAAGAACAGGAAACTGAGGGCAGAGAGTTTAGTCTACACACAGCTACGAGCAAAGAACAAAAAAAGTTTCTAGCTCTGCCCCAGGAGTCTATGTTCCTAAGCCCTACCCTCTACTAAAGGAAAAGTCAAGCTCTAAACAGGCAGGACCAGACTTTCACCAACTAAAATTAGTTGGGGAAGCAAGCAGACCTGCCTGAGATATCCATACAAGACAAGAGAGGGAGACTTGAAAGCATTTAAGGGCTGTGAATGAACAAGAATAAAAATTCATACTGAACGGAGACTCTTCAGATAAAGCCATGTCTCAGCCTAGATGGCAAATGGGCAAGACGGGCTTTCCCAGCCCCTACCCTTGCTCTTGTCATCCCCACAGTTGCCGTCTGATTTGGGAGCGGTCAACCACGGTCATACATCTGCTGATCCAAAACCAGCCTCTGTGATGCCAGATGTCTGCCTGAATCTCTACCTGCAGCCTTTTCTCAGGTCCCTTCTTGCTCTGACACCTACTCCCACACCAGGTGCATCTCCTAAATCCTGTCACCTTGCTTAGACGCCACCTGACTGCCTGTCACCTTCCTCTGCAGACCCATCTTCTCCTGCTGTGTCTAATTTTCAGGCCCCTCCTCCCCCCCCAAACTACTCTATCGTATCACCTCAAGTTCCTGATCCTATCATTTTATATCTCCAATTTCCTCTCCTTTTCAATGCTAAGAATTCTGGATTTACTACCCATCAGCCTATAGCATAAAAACACTAGAGAACTAGAAGTGAAGACAAATTTGGAGGTCAGAAGAAGGACTCGACCTAGATCCCAGCTCTGGAATTCAACAGGATTTGTGAGCAGTAAATAAGAGCCCAAAGACCTCTCCCAAGACCCAGTACATCAGGCAGACACCACAATTCCCGAAGCTTCGCTTTTATGGTTGTATCAGAAGCAAATTTCCCCTGAATGCTGGATGCGCCTTAGAGCACACCTCTAACACACAGAGACCCAGACCCTCAGAACTCTCGAGTTGTATTTACACAGAAAATGTCATAAAGGGAATCTCCCTCAACTCACTGGCATGCACACATATGTAGGGTGTTCATTTTTTTGGTTAAATTATATACAGTTGTGGACTTCCCTGGTGGTGCAGTGGTTAAGAATCCACCTGCCAATGCAGGGGACATGGGTTCGAGCCCTGGTCCGGGAAGATCCCACATGCCAAGGAGGAACTAAGCCCATGCACCACAACTACTGAGCCCACGTGCCACAACTACTGAAGCCCGTGCACCTAGAGCCCGTGCTCCACAACAAGAGAAGCCACTGCAATGAGAAGCCCGCACACCGCAACGAAGAGTAGCCCCGCTAGCGGCAGCTAGAGAGAGTCCGCATGCAGCAATGAAGACCCAACGCAGCCAAAAAATAAATTTTTTTAAAAATATGTACAGCTCTGGGAAAACTATAGGAATTACAGCTTGTCTACTACTTCTTGAAACAGAAAAGCTTGTCGTGTCTTCTTAGAGCCCGCCCCCACGGAGATACTATGGAAATTGGCTTCTGTTTCAAAACCACTCTTCTGATATGCTCAGTACCCAAACTCCTTCCCCTGATATCCTTTGTTACAGCTCATGCCTGAAACTTAAATGTGCATCCTAACTCAGGACATACCTTGGGTGTCTGAATTTGCATAATCATGTTAGGAAATCTTTCCTGTAAGGACATGTACAGGCCTCATGACTTATCTCCACTAATTCAACACTAAAGATGTTCTCCTGCAGTACAGATCCAGCTCTGTTCGTTAAAAAGTAGGTCACCTGGCTGCCCTACTGAGTTCCTCACAGCCAGTCGGAGAGAAGGCAGAAATGACTCAGCATTCAGCCTGGTCTAAAATGGTCCAGAGGTCTGCTTTCTAAGGCAAATCCCAGTACCCTCATAGACACCTAGACTTTTCACAATACTTACAGATAAATGCATTCCAACCTCATTATGGAGCTATCAACTGGAGCCAAGTACTTGTATTGCCTCAGGAACATGGTATTTCCCTTTCCAAATAATAAGTTATATGCTTCCTCATAAATAAGGCAGACATTAAAATAAACAAATTGGTGGGCTTCCCTGGTGGCGCAGAGGTTAAGAATCCGTCTGCCAATGCAGGGGACATGGGTTCGAGCCCTGGTCCGGGAAGATCCCACATGCCGTGGAGCTACTAAGCCCATGCACCACAACTATTGAGCCCGCGTGCTGCAACTACTGAAGCCCGTGCACCTAGAGCCCGTGCTCCGCAACAAGAGAAGCCACCACAATGAGAAGCCCGTGCACTGCAAGGAAGAGTAGCCCCCGTTCGCCACAACTAGAGAAAGTCCGTGTGCAGCAACGAAGGCCCAAAACAGCCAAAAATAAATAGATAAAATAAATAAATTTTTAAAAATAAATAAATAAATAATTGGTGATATCTCTTTAATTGTACCACAGAGTAAATATTGAGCACTGCATCCCACATCTAACAAATTAGCATCGCCAATTTGGCAGAGAATTTTAGCTTTGTGATTGTTCTGTGTAACTACCGTTTCTTAGGCTCTAAGGAGAAAAAAGCAGACCCCACTATGCCTGTCAGAATATGAGTCAGTGATAAAGATCCTTTGCCTTGATACGTGCACAGCAGGTCCTGAACTGCTGAAACTCTAAGGAAACTTCTTGAATACGCTGGTCCTCTCCATGTGATTTTTAAGACACGCAATGCACTGTTCCTTTTATCATAAGCTATCCGAGCCATAACTCTTATCTCATAAAGATTCTTGTCAGTATGACATAACTCAGTTTATGACCTGAAGGGCGTGCAAATAATTCAGATGTCCATATAAACAATTACAAACATCTTTAGATTTTAAGTGATTTTCACAAACATTGACCCAAATCCTAGTACATTCCTGAAAATTGCCATTTCTTTCCGAAAATAAAAAATGTATGCCAGTGAAGAAGAAAGAAAGATATCATTAAAGGAAAAAAGTACAAGCGAAAAGTCTTATGATACTTAGAGTTATTTTACTGGTGTCAGGTAATTAAAAAATAGGTATGAAGGAAGAGTAACTTATCTGACGGTTACTAAGTTTCATTAACATTACAAGGTAAACAATGGAATAACTTACCATTCTAAGTTATCTGTTTAGATGAAGTGAGTGTAGCCATGCCTTAGGAAAAAGGATACCTACTAAATACAATCTGAGGATCTCTTCCAGGTTACAAGTATGTATCCTTATCTACTTGGTTCGTTCTTAACTACTTCTCAATTTTTTAAAAATTTTTATTGGAGTATAGTTGATTTACAACATTGTGTTACTTTCTGCATATACATATATCCACTCTTTTTCAGATTCTTTTCCCATATAGGTCATTACAGAGTATTGAGTAGAGGTCCCTGTGCTATACAGCAATCCCACTCCTGGGCATATACCCAGAGAAAACCATAATTCAAAAAGACACATGCACCCCAATGTTCACTGCAGCACTATTTACAATAGCCAGGTCATGAAAGCAACCTAAATGTCCATCAATAGATGAATGGATAAAGAAGATGTGGTATATGTGTGTGTGTGTGTGTATATATATATATATATATATATATATATATATATATGTATGTATACACACACACAATGGAATATTACTCAGCCATAAAAAGGAATGAAATAATGCCATTAGCAGCAACATGAATGGACCTAGACACTGTCATACTAGGTGAAGTAAGTCAGACAGAGAAAGACAAATATCATATGATATCACTTATATGTGGAATCTAAACAAATGGTACCAATAAACATACGTAATACTTTGTAATTTAATGATGTAACTAGTCCAGGAGCCTCTGGAGCACACTGAGCCTGTCAGCTTACATGCAAAAGAAGTGCACTTGGATAGTATCCCTCCCTAGCCTCCTATCAGAAGACCAGGACAGGAAACGCTGCTCCAGCAGCTCTCAGAGGTCATCTTGTGAGTACAGGGATCTAGAGACACCTGATCCTTCCATCTGTTTTACAAACAGGGCTTCCATGTAAACAAGCGCTTGAAGAAAGTTTCCAAAACCAAAATGGGTTCAGAAGCACTCTGGGAGTGAAGTCAGAAAGAGAAAAGCAGATATCATATACTACTGCATATATGTGGAATCTAGAAAAACGGTGTAGATTATCTTATCTGCAAAGCAGAAATAGAAACACGGATGTAGAGAACAAATGTATGGATACCAAGGGTGAAGGGGGGGGATGGGATGAACTGGGACATTGGGATTGACACATATGCACTGCTATGTACAAAATAGATAACTAATGAGAACCAACTGTACAGCACAGGGGAAAAAAGTTTTTAATAAATAAAAATAATTGTGTTGTCTGGAAAAAAATAAAGCACTCTGGGTGTTGAACTCAACTGCTTGGTAAACATTGCTGCTTCCACTTTCTCCTTCACCTTTGTCTCCTCTCCCCACTCCTCTTATTTACCACCATAGGTTGGATCAAGTTAATTATCCTTAGAGATAAGTCAAACACCTGACCCTAAAACCCTTCACCCCCTAGGTTACCACCCCCTTAGCAGGATGGCTTACTGTAACCATCTTACTACTTTACCAGGATGGCTTGATTCACGTTTCTGAAGTTAGAGAGTTTTTATTGAGAAAATTCAAAGATAAATCAATGGTACAGTCAGGCATAAAACATTTATTCATCAAACCTGTATTAATGTTCAAAGGACAAAAATGTTTAAAGTTTTTCCTGTTTTCCTTTGTATTACTAAAGAAACTTTTACATTGCTGATACCTATCATTAAAATAAGACACTTGGCTCATATTTCACATTATAACATTTCCTAGGGCTTCCCTGGTGGCGCAGTGGTTGAGAGTCTGCCAGCCGATGCAGGGGACACGGGTTCGTACCCCGGTCCGGGAAGATCCCACATGCCGCGGAGCAGCTGGGCCCGTGAGCCATGGCCGCTGAGCCTGCGCATCCGGAGCCTGTGCTCCGCAAGGGGAGAGGCCACAACAGTGAGAGGCCCGCGTACCGCGAAACAAACAAAAAAAAACGCATTTCCTAAAAATGTTCCCTTTTAAGCAAACTTTTATTAGTCCACTTAAATATCCTTTCAAAGGATTAGTATGCCTGTGTTAATACTGGTATAATACTATGTAGGAATACTACGTATATACACTAACAGCTTGAAAAATCATTCTTTCTCTCAATAGTATATATATATCAAGGTGAGCGAGAAATGATTTAAAATGTGTGACTAGAAATTGTAAGATTATTAGAATAATCTTCCTATGCCTTTCACCACTAGAACTCACTGTTTAGATTGAATTCTAGTGTGTGATGAGTTCTGAACAAAACTGCCACTTCTGAGTAGAAAGTACAGACAGATTCGTAATTATTCCATATGTAAACATTTGAAAAGCTGAACACTATATTAGAAATGTTATCTAAAATTTCAGACATGGTATCTAGGATTTAAGATCACGATTATCACCTAACAAGACATCAAAATAAAAATTAAAGACTAAGAGAGCTTAATTTCCACCATAAACTTTTAAGGAAAGAGCTCTAAAATGAAGAAATAAATTTCAACCAACAGGAAAGCTATCCCTAAAAACTTTATTATTTAAAAAGGGACTTAACTACGTATTGGGTTGGCCAAAAAGTTTGTTCGGGCTTTTCTGCACGATCTGTTAGACATGAAAAACCAGAACGAACTTTTTGGCCAATCCAATACTTAGCGAGCCCAGGAATGGGTGGGTCCAGGGGCCCATATGTGGAGAGTCACCGTCTTTCTCTCCTGTCTGTGCTGATTCTGCTTTCAAGTGGGCTTCCCCAACAAGGTGAGAAGGATGTTAATTACAACTTCCAAGCTCACAGATGACCAGTGCTGCAAGCTCAGCAGAAAGAGGGCACATTTTCCTCATAGTACCAGCAGAGGTCTACGGGGGCCTCTGATTCATCCAGGCCAGGAGATGGAGGTGGCATCTGCCCCATCCAGGCCACACGGACCAAGAGCGAGCAAGATATGTTCTTCCAAAGAGAAATCCGGTCCTGCTACCACCAAAGAAGCACAAACAGCTGATTTCCCCTACATGAAATTGAACGGGGTTGCCGAACCCAATTCCCATGTGTGTGGGAGTCTTTCCAACATCAATAAGCAATTCTCAAATCCCAGGAGGATGTCAACTCAATTCTAACACTACCTACCCAGATAGAAGCAGATTCCACAGACCAAGAGCTCAACCCACAAGACCACCCTCCACTTCAGGTGGCAGTCGCAAGCCCTCCCTGTTACCTGGTGTTCTGACCAACTGGCTACAAGCTCAAGGTTTCAGTGATCTCCTCTTCAAGTACTTTACTAGAACAGCTCACAGAACTCAGGAAAACCTCTTTACTCACTAGATTACTCATTTTTATTACAAAGGATATTAAAGGACATGAAACAACAGTCAGATGAAGAGAGACACAGAGCGAGGTCCCCAGCAAAGGAGCTCCTGTTCTCCTGGACGTTGGGGCCTAGCACGGTGCCATGCAGAAGGGTTCTGGTTCCCCACTGTGGAAGCCCTCCAAAGGCCAAAAAGTGTTCTTTCAGGTTTTTATGGAGGCTTCATTACACAGTCACGACTAAGTCATTGGCTAACAGCAAATGATTCAACCTCAAGCTCCTCCCAGAAATCAGGAGGTGGGACTGACAGCTCCAACCTGCTCATCACATGGTTGGTTACCCTGGCAACCAGCCTCCATCTTCAGGTGCTTCTGAAAGCTACCTTATCCACGTAACAAAGGATACCTTTCTCACACTTAGGAAATCCCAAGGGTCTGGGGCACTATAAGCCAGCAACTGTGGATGAAGACCAAATATATATGAGAAATCTATTTTGTTTTTTTGTTTGTTTTTTGCAGTACGCGAGCCTCTCACTGTTGCGGCCTCTCCCGTTGCGGAGCACAGGCTCCGGACGCGCAGGCTCAGCGGCCATGGCTCACGGGCCCAGCCGCTCCGCGGTATGTGGGATCCTCCCGGACCCGTGTCCCCTGCATCAGCTGGCGGACTCTCAACCACTGCGCCACCAGGGAAGCCCGAGAAATCTATTTTGGTCGTCTGAATGACTACTACGTGCTCAACTAGGAAGCCTCCACAGCAGGGGCTTGAGCCGTCCTGAAGCCCATCACTCCTCCTCTCGCCTCACGGACTGCCAGAGTGCCACGCCCCCACCTGAGTCCTGAGGAGGGGTCCTGGCTGTCCGTATTGGGGGGCTGCCTCCTGCCCCGACATGGATGGCACAGCAGGCACAAACCAGCACCAGCAGGAGGTGCCAGCGCCCTGGGAATCCCTGCTGATCCCGCCCAAGGGCCAAGGGTATGAGAAAGTGCCGTCCAGACTGAAAAAAAATCCCAGGAATTCCTACAATTCCTGGATTTAATAACAACACAAAACAAAAAAAACATGCTAAGTCCTAAACAACTGGAACCTATCGCCCACATCTACCAAGACAAAGAAGTTTCTTTGTTGGAATATGGAGAAGACTGTTTTACAGGAAGATATAAACCTTACCTGCTAGCACCCCACATGTGGCAAGGATTCAGGAAGTTCTCACATCTACAAATGCCCATCTGAATTGGCATTGGGCCAACTGGGTCCACCCGCAGGAATTAAGTCTGATAAATTGCCTGTAGAATTCAATTGGCTATTAATTATAAACTGCAATTGGCCAAAGACATTATTTCTCTGGTACCTTTGGCTACAAGTTACATTATCTAACTTGTATCATTTACTTTTGTACCTGTTTTAGGATAAGCACCATGCTTGACCTATCATTCATCTCTCATGTAATGCTGTCTGGTTCAGTCTCTTTTAGCCATTTATTATTTAATAAATATTTATTGATCTACCTTAATTGTTAATATTCTAAGAGAAAAGACCTGGTTCTTTTTTTCAGGTTCTCATCATTAGGCCCCATGAAACCATACAGAGAAAGGAGCAAGGTTTGCAAGTGCAGCCGTATCTTCATTTTTAAGAATTATTTAGTTTTCTTCAGAAAAACAGAATGATTTCTTTTTCTTACATTTGTTGCTTGAAAGTCTGGGGGCTGCTTCCATTACAAATACAAAAAAATTGAACTTAAGAAAAACAGTGCATTCTTACTATTTGAAAAGTCATTTTATAGCACTGGGATCAAAATGCAAATTGTACTTATTTGCTGTAAGTGGTTTCCATTAAGATAATACCACTGTGAAACATTTTCATTTTTTCACTGTATCTTTTTACAATACATACCTAGTACCATGAAACAGTGTCAGTACTTAGCAAATTATTTGTACTCCTAAGTGTTTTGCAGATGCTTCCTTATACTTTTCTAAAACTCATTATCACCATTTTCTCACTTTGAGTCATTGGGACCCAGCTTTCTCTATTCAGGATAATGAGTTGAGATCCATGGGGGTATGTATAACTAGTCTATTTACCTCAAGTAAGTGGGGCTATGTCAAACAATATATCACAAATTCTTTGTTCTCAAAAGTCTGAAAACTGTCTAACAAATCAGAAAGCCTGTGAATCTATGCTTTTTGTACAGGTTGGACTTTTTACACTGGTCCATATATGAGGCCACATCCCTGCCTCGTATGTGGATAAGCAACATTAACATGGACTCAAGGGACCACATTGATTTTGAGCCTGAGAAAGGCCACCTTTCCAAAACCAGTTCCTACACAAGCTTGAAATCTTACCATTGGAGATTCAGTCCTTCAAAGCAAGGCCTTGGATAATTGAGAAAAAAAAACAAAAAACAGAAGCCCTGGACTAGGGAAAGAAAGAAGGAACTAAAAGGGAAGTTGAAGCCACACCAAGTACTTCATACCTTCCCTTAGGTCAGGCCTGACTGCCCCTTCATTTACGTCCATGAAAGCAAGCACAGCCAGAGCACAAGAATCAGGGAGCAGGGCTTCCCGGGTGACGCAGCGGTTGAGAGTCCGCCTGCCTATGCAGGGGACACGGGTTCGTGCCCTGGTCCGGGAAGATCCCACATGCTGCGGAGCGGCTAGGCCCGCGAGCCATGGCCGCTGAGCCTGCGCGTCCAGAGCCTGTGCTCCGCAACGGGAGAGGCCACAGCAGTGAGAGGCCCGCGTACCGAAAAAAAAAAAAAAGAAAGAAAAAAAGGAACATAAGAATCGGGGAGCAGTCAGTAAAACACAACATCGCCCCAGCACTGACAAGCGCCAATTCCCAGGCCTTGGCCCAGAGTGGAAAAGGGCACTGCAGGCAGCTTGGTACTGTACCTATGTTTGGATGCTTTTGAAGATTCACAATGAAGTGGTGGGTTTTCTACCAAAGAAGCACAAAAACATCACTACAATAGCACCTAAAAAAAAAAAAAAAAGGGAGTCCCTTCATATGAAACTTCGCTACACATTTTAAATTTCTTTCCAATAAATTACATAGTGAAATACAAATCTACAGAGATAGGTAGACATATGATCTTTAAGAAAAATACGTTTTGGATACGTCCTAGGAAACTTTTTCCCTTGAGCTTCTGTGTTCCTCCTCTTACCAAATAGTGCCAGTCCTGTGCACTGTTCTGCACCGGTAAGTTGAGCAGGTGACACATGCAATTGGATTATTAAAAATCTTATTTTCCCGATTATAATTTCCAACCAACAACTACATACTGTATTTAAATAAGTTTGATTAGAATTCTAAGGGTCATGACATGTGAATCACATTATTTCCAAAGGTTTGAGCTGTGTGAGAGTTAAACACTTAAGTCTACTTTCTAAACATCACCAGCAAATGTCCTCAGTGAACAGGTGGACACCATGAAAAACCATGATCAGTCCCACTATCCAGTACTATTCTATGTAAAAACAAAATACTACAAGTCCTCCTGATTTGGCCCTCAATATTAAAGTAATGTAGCATGTATGGAGGAGCACTGAGAAAGGTAAGAGAAAAACGAATCAAGTCACTTATTCAAAGTTATTTGAAGCACATTCTATTCCATATGGTTTTTCCAAGGAAATCCCAAATTTGAGGAGAGCAGCTCATTCATTTCGATGGCTTCTAACACATTTAAGAAGCTGATGGGTCAAGAAATGCCCTAAGGAAGGTTTTAAAGTTTTTAAACCAAGTCCTTTGCCTTTATCTTTATTTGCTGCCACCAGAATACTAATGATAAAATCTGAAATTGACTATGTTCTCAGAACTGCTCTAATGTGCATTTTATATAAATTGTTGCAACAGAGACCATGTGGCCTACAAAGCCATAAATTTCCACTATTTGTCCTTCCCTGGTCTGAAAACTGTGTGTGGACCCCAGCCCCAATCTAAACTCAAGAGGTTTTAAGATTCTCCCTGCTTCATTGCTTTGGTTAAATGTCGGCTTTTCCTGTCACTGCATAGTCAAAGTCTCCGCATTTAAATTCTGCAACTCAACTCTACTTACGAAGAATCAAGTCTCCCGTCAGCTCTCATGAATTTACACGTTGCTAAGAAAAAAGTATGTTTATACACAGCCCTTTCGCTTCTGTATCATAAACCTGCCTTCCAGGTACTCCTTTGATATGGGTCTCATCTGACTTTTATAAGCAAAGTATACGACAGCCTTAGAGCGATCCCAGCTGTTTCTAATTATCTAACTGAGCAAACAATGAGGCAATCAGACATTTTAAAGTCTATTTTTCACCTACTGCAGCTAGTAAATAAAGCTCTAAATTTTAGTCACTAATCTCACTGGAAAGGGAGAGACCAATTCACGCTTGTTTCATGAAAGTAGCAGTTTTCTGGAACAACAGGCCGTTAGAAGAAGCCAGCACTAAAACAAAGAGAAAGAAACCCCAAGGGCTGGAGTTGGCAGGATGAGAAGGAAAATGTGGAATACCTGTTGATAATCTTTCTGTTTATCCCCTTCATCTCAACAGTTAAATTCCTACAGCTGCCTGCCCTTCCATCTTTCCATTTCCCTTTTTTTTTC
The DNA here is from genome assembly GCF_059928025.1 of Delphinapterus leucas. Taxonomy (NCBI): domain Eukaryota; kingdom Metazoa; phylum Chordata; class Mammalia; order Artiodactyla; family Monodontidae; genus Delphinapterus; species Delphinapterus leucas. The sequence goes on from NC_143129.1 coordinate 14,535,754, forward strand.
TTTTCCTTATTTTCTCTTTCCTTGTCTCCTGGAAGAGAAGAGCTGAAGCCCATATCAGACAGGAAAGAAAAAAAAAGCAACAGAGAAAAAATTAGTTTTGTTCCTTCTCTGCTCAAACCCCGGTCCCATCCCACCCTGTCCGAAAGGCTGACACTGCGATGCATTTTGCTGTGAGATATATTACACATTCAACATGAAATATCACAAAAGGTAGCACAATGTCCTAGAGAGAGACTTCAGCCACATGCATTATGTAGGATCACTAATTAAACACAAAGCCTCAAAACTAACAGAAGCAATGAGGTCCAAACCAAGAGGAAATCACACTGTTTTCAAACAGGACTCTTAATAAATATGGAAATCCTGACCTATTCCTCAAGGGTGTTGTCAATATTCAGGTTACAGTTTGGGTCAGGGCAAGAAGAAACGAGGTCAAAAGACGTAGCGTGCATGGATAAAGAGGATTCTAGAAGAACTACTGAATAATCTTCAGGAGAAATGACCTGTACCGCTGGCAATAAAGAAGTCTTTGGGGACCCTTGATAAGATTCTTCCACAGAGCAAAGGGGGAAGCTCGACAGTCACACCGTGGGAAACAGAAGTAGGAACAGAATCTTTGGATCCAAAGGACAAAGATAAAAGAATAAGGGTCTGAAGCATTAAAAACCCGAGGCTCCTACTCCATCCATATCTCATTATATTTTTCTATCACTGCAACACGGGAGTTCTAATTAAAAGCAGTAATTGAAAGAGAACCAGAGGGGCAGAGAGAGAGGAGGGAAGAGAAAAGAGGGGAGGGGGACCGAGAGAAGGTAAGAAATATGTGCAAGAAGGAGCTGGAGACTGTAAAACGGTCAAAGACAGAATTGTTGGCTGGAAAACAGAAATCCAGTACGAAAAAAATCAAAGTGTAGAGCGAGGGAGAAACAACGTAAGGGGACACAGGAAAAGGACAAGAACCAGGGAACAAAGGGAGAGTCCTACTCAATGAAAAAGAGAACTGAGGAGAGAATTAATGGAGAATTAATCCCCAAGGAGGACGACGACGACGAAGAAGCAACAATGAAAGAAATATTAACCCAAAAGCAGGGAGCTACAAAATACTAGTTTTTAAGATACCACCAGAAATTTGAAACCATCACGGTACTGTCTATTGGCATATGTTATTTTAAAAAATTGTTTAATTCAAAAGAGGGAAAAGATACTCCTTTTCAGAATCGAGGTTCAGGATGGAAGGAGAGGATCTGGGCTAGGCTGGGATTTGAGATGCGGGCTCTGAAAATTCTGATGAGTTCAGGAAAAGAGACCTCTTTCAACATAATTTGGCTATTCAAGTACAGTGACAGGAATCATCGCATGTTGAGAATGGTGTTCTTTTAACATGCTCTGGGGTAGAAAGCATCTTCATTAGTTATTCGACTCCAGCAAGAGAGGGAGAATGAAAAACTGCACTGTCTATGTTGCCGTGTGCCCAGCACAAAGTAGGGGCTCATTAAATATTGATAGAATGAACTCATTTCTTTTATTAATGTTACGAAATATTTAAATATCATGGGTTAAAGGACATCTGAAATCCCAACCCAGGAGTTGTAAGAAACAACTATGTCTTTCTGAAGCTGTAACCAAAAAGAGACACAGGAGCCAGGGTATCTCTGAAAAACCACTCCCACTTGTTGAACTCCTAAGTGTGAGACAAGATCCTATGCCCTCTTTGTACATAATCTCATTTGATTGTCACAGCCTACCTGCAAGATGGGTCTTATTCTCTCCTACAAAACTAAGGCTCAGAGAATTTCAGTGTCTTACCCACTGGTCAGTGAGGACCTTTAAGGAACGGACCACATCTACCAGAATGTAAACCCCGCGAGGCCAAGGGTTTGGGGATTTGGCCTATTTTGGTCTCTGCCGTTCCCTCTTAGATAAACGCCTGACACAAAGAAGAAACTAAATATTTATTAATGAATAACTAAATGAATGAATGCCTATTTATGATTAGACAATCATTATGGCCAGGAAAAAATACATCACCTCGCCAGCTGATCTTATTTTGAATTCATGATGGTTAGCCTCCAAAGTGGGCTCCTAGCCTTGACATAGCAAATCCAAGTTCTTTCAGTCCATTTTATTTTTACGTTATATTTAAAGCCATGAGTCAGGATGAACTCACTTCAAAATGAGTGTAGGGGAAAGAAAAGATCCAATGTTTACAAGCCAGGGAGGTAAGGAAAAACCAGAAAACTCTAAGAGGAGCTAGTGTGGCAGGGGAAGACCTAAGAACGTGGCCCAAAGAGAAAGGAGTATTTTGAAAAGGAGGGGATAATCGGTCAGTTTCCCTAAGAAACAGACTTCAAGAAGTTTTACTGCGGGATTAGGACAAATAAGGCATTAGGAAACACGGGATACTGCAGAGGCCTTGGCCAGTCTTACAGGGGGCTCAAAGGCTGTAAGAGCCCTGTAGATATTCCCCCCATCACCCTCCAAGCGAGAGGCCGGCACCCAGCTGTCACTGATGTAGCTGTTCTTGAGGCCACACCTGACATTCATTCTCATTCACCCGCCTCTATTCACTAGATGCACTTAACCCTTGGGGTGGCCCCAAATTCCCCTCCTGATCACCAGATCAAGAAGTAAGGTCAAGGGCTTCCCTGGTGGCGCAGTGGTTGAGAGTCCGCCTGCCAATGCAGGGGACACGGGTTCGTGCCCTGGACCGTGAAGATCCCACATGCCACGGAGCGGCTGGGCCCGTGAGCCATGGCCGCTGAGCCTGCGCGTCCGGAGCCTGTGCTCCGCAACGGGAGAGACCACAACAGTGAGAGGCCCGCGTACCGCAAAAAAAAAAAAAGGAAAGAAGTAAAGTGAAGTCACAATAAAATCTGGCGAGAAAAGTTCTGGGCCTGCTAAGGAGAAGAAAGGGTCTTAACACCAGAAGAGCTGCAGGGTTTAGCACCATGTTCACCCTTCCATACACCTTCTAGCGCTGGGCGCAGTAGGTTTGCTCAAATGCTCACTTGTGTGTGGTCTGGACCACTGACACACTGCTTCCCCCTACATCCGATGGTGCCCCTTATGCCATCTCCCTGAGAGGTTATACATGGAGTCCCCCGTTGAGGCCCCCTCGGTCCTTGAGGATTTTCGCTTCGGGGTTCAACACTATTCTCTCCAACACTATTTTGGCCCTAATTCTCGGTGAGTTCAATATCCACAAAGGGGAATCCTGCAATACCCCATCATTTCAGTCCTCTGACCTCCTGTCTTCCAAAAGAGCCTGCTGTTTACACTTCCGCACCTGCCCCCTTGCGAGCTTATCCACAGCCAAGACGGAGGCCGCAGCCCGTCTCCCTCCACCATGACGGAGAACCGCTGAAGACAGAGAGACGAAAGACAGAGCTGAACTGGGCCTGCTTACCCACTCTCCGCAAGGCTGTCATCTTCGTGTCCGATGCTGAAACTGGAAGTCCTCAGGGGAGGCGGCTGGAAATGAAGTGGGGAAAAGCAAAGACAAGTGAGAACCCAGAAGGACAGACTGGAAACCATGTCAGGCTCTGGCATCCTCCCACCTGGATGACGTGGGCACCCTGCGGGACACAGACCTGGCCCAGGGGCCGAGAGGCTGGAGGAGGGTCCCGGCTGGTGCGGTGGCAGGACTGGGGCTGCCTCACAGCAGCGCGGCAGCCAGCAAACTGGCGACCACGCGTGGGAGCTGCAAAAGCGCCGACCTCCTGCGCAGGAAAACAACATGGCTGCAGCGTCCCGGCGCCCCTCCCTAAATACAAACACACCGGAAGGCGGTCCGGCCAGGGTGCTTCAGCTGGGCCAAACTGGCTCGTTGCAGAACTAGCCGCTCCATCATCTTCATTTCAGGACAGCACCCTCTGGCGGCCAGCTCCCCTCTCCCCAGCTCTTGCCCTCTGCAGCCCCGCTCTGATGGTCTCTGATCCCACTAGAAGCATCCCGCAATCCCTGGGTCCTTTCAAGTCACTCTAGCCTCAGTTTCCCCTGCACCCAGGACATTATCACAGGAGGCACTCCCTTGCGTAAACCCGCACTGCGCTTTCTTGTCTGCATGCTCACCTGCTGAAACACCGCCCCGCCCCCCTCCATGGTTAAAGCCAACTCCCCAGTTACTCACCGCCTGCACCTGCACAGCCAGAACGTTACTGCGAAGGGCGCACAACACTTCTGACCAGTCTTCCTCTAAACAACCAGGAGTTCCTTCACTTCAAGTGAACTCTTAGCTCTCTCCAGCAGCCCACCTGTACTCCCCCAGGACACTCACAGACACCCTGTCTCGGCCCTTCTCCACTTCATTGTGTGCTTCACACTTCGGACACACCCCGCTCCTGCCCAAACTCAGCTCAGGACCTTGCTCTTACTGGCCTTCGTTACCTATCCCTGCATAGCCGAACATGCGAAAAGGTGATGGCTTAAAACAAAACTCACTATTCTGTGACTTGGTCAGTTGGGCTGCGCTTACCTGTTCTCAGGTGGGTTCACTCACAGGTGTAGGCCTCAAACGAGATGGTTGGGAAGGCAGAGGCAGCCGGCCTCTCTCCGCGTGGATTTTCATTCTCCATCAGGACTCCCCGCGTGAGAATGGAAGCGTCCAGGCCTCTCAAGGCTTAGGGTCTGCCTTCTAGTGGACACAGAAAACCAGGAGGCCGGCTTAAGGACTGTGGAAACAGACGTCACCTCTTGATGCAAGGATAATTTGTGGCGATATTTACAATCTCCCACATTTTATTACTCATGAAAAGACCAATGTACCACAAATAGGGACAGAAAGCAAAAGAAACACCATATCCATGCATTTTTTTTTAATTTTTATTGGAGTATAGTAGATTTACAATGTTGTGTTAGTTTCAGGTGTACCACAAAGTGAATCAGTTATACATACACATATATCCACTCTTTTAGATTCTTTTCCCATGTAGGCCATTACAGAGTATTGAGTAGAGTTTCCCTGTGCTGTACAGTAGGTCCTTATTAGTTATCTATTTTATATATAGTAGTGTGTATATGTCAATCCCAATCTCCCAATTTATCCCTCCCCCCCCTTATCCCCTGGTAACCATAGGTTTGTTTTCTATATCTGTGACTCTCCTTCTGTTTTGTGCATACCCATATTTTTTATTGCACCTATTTTATCAATGTTCTCATACACGGATTATAAATATGTATTCAATATTTGTGCCATTGTGTCTTACTTTAAATATTAATTGACTCACATACTAAATGTTCCATGGTCCGGGTCAGCACACTATGGCCAACAGGCCAAATACGGACTATAAATAAAATTTCGTAAATAAAGGTTTTTTGGAAAACAGCCACGGACACTCACTGATGTATGTGCAGTTGTGTTCACACCGCAACAGTGGGATTGAATAGCTGCAACAAAAATTGTATGGTCTGCAAAGCCTAACTTAATTACTATCTGACCTTTTCACAGAAAAAACAACGCCAGCTCCTTCAGGCTCCATAGCATCACTTTCCATCTCTGAAGTAAGCCTGTTGATTCCACATAATTCTTACAGATGTAATGTCCATAACTCAAAGCTCATAGGTTTATGCCAAATGACTGCCTCAGCAGAGCCACACCTTATAGACTTGACCTTCTATGGTCTGAGAAATGTCTTGGTAGGCTTTTCAGATTCTGCCATAGACAATGAAATATTTATTTTATAAAACAATAGAACTAAAAATCACCTGCAAACAACATTTAGAACAGCTACCTCTTCAAATGCCACTAACCCTAAAGTAAAGCCTATCTATCAAACCGTTAATCCAACGTAGAAGAGTTAACACTTAAATATGGTTCTTAAGCATTATTATACTTCACAATCATCTGGGAAAGTTACTAAAAGGCTGAGTCTTAGGCCCTACCCCTCAGAGACTATGATTCAGTCATTTTTGAAGGCTGGCCCAGAAACCTGCATTTTTAACAAGCACTATATTGATTTTGATGCTGGTGGTCTACAGATCTCACTCTGAGAAACTCTGAACTAAATGGGTTGAGGAATTAGAAATAAATAGAGCTTAGTTAACCATTACTTTTACTCCTTTATTTTCTAGAAAAAAAAAAAGCACAGTATCCCCAGAGGTCACCAGGTCATTTCCTTAGAATTCTCAAGAGGATTTAATAGAAAGCCATTTTGGGGCACTTTGGAGTCTATTCCAAAAGATTACTTTGCCAACTTTCCTAATGCTCTGACAATATTGATTATATCTTTGTTTTACCAGCATTTTAAAATTATCAAAACTATTGGACTTTATTTGGCATTCTGGAAGGTACTCCTCTATTTCCCCCCTCCCTCGTTGGAACCCTATTCCAATAATATTTGCCAAGATTTTTCTTAAGAAAAACAGTGTAATGAAATGGAAAGAGAACTGAAATTAAAAGACCTAGATATGACACATCTGTGTATGCAATCGCAAAGCAAAATTCTCACTTGTTAACACGAGGGAATTGTAATAACCACAATTTGCTATACCTTACAAATTTGACAATCTGTGATTTTCTGCTATTCACATTAATGTCGAAGCTTTAAAGATCAATTTTAAGTGTTAACATGTAATACTTACGTGGGGAATAAAAGTGGATTAAAAAAGTTCTCCTCTCACCACAATTATTGTACCTATATCTTCAGTAGGTGGCTATACAAAAAGATAGGAAACTATACTTTAAATTGACACCCATAGGAGTAAATGGTATTCCTTTTTCCTTTTAAATCCGCGAATATATGTAAAGTTACATTTCATTACAACTTCAATTTTATATGATTCTATCATTGGAATATTACTAGTGAAATTTGATGATAGTTTAGGCCATCAGTTCACCTATGAATAACTGAGATATCTTAGCTAGATGAATTCTCATTCCGTGTTGACTATTTTGCTACTACCGTAAATAATGTTCAGGCAGAGCTATGTGGAAGAAAATGAAGAATTTTGTGCAGTCCGTTTGATAGCACAGAACTGAAAAATGCCCAAAATTGTTCTCCATTTTTTTTTATTCTTTTGCATTTATATAGCATCTTAAATGCAACTTAAATACCATAAAAATTGGAGGCATTGGATTGATGCCTGAGAGAACCCTAACAGAACATGTCTCAGAATGGGGCGTAAATGCTCCCGTGATTATGATTTTATAAAGTCAATTGCTTTTTGTTATTTTTTTTTCTATTTGTGTGCCCATATGCACATATGCAACAATATGTCCAGTGACTTCCAGCAAAGCCACCAAATACCTGTCAAAGAGACAAAGCAATGATAGACTCTCAGAAGCAGGGCTGAATGTCAGCACCCCAGAGGCAATGGCTTTCGGGTCAGATGTCCCTGAACTAATACGACAGCCACAGTAGGAGTAGCAACCTCAATTTATATATTGCTTTTTAGGTACCAGGCACTAGCATAAGTATTTTACATGCATTATTTCATTTAATTTTTACAAAACACAAAATCCCTGTAGGGAAAGTGGTGAATCCCCGTTTTAACGATTTGTAAGCAGTGTTGGAGGTTAAGACATTGGGTCACGTTTACATCATTAGAAAGATGCAGAGCCCAAGGACAGATCTGGCTGTGACCTCAGGTGTGTCTCTTCCACTCAGGTGAGTAATGACTTTCTTCTTCTCTCTTCGCTCCTCATTTCTCCCACTCTCCCAATATCACACCTTCTCCAGAAGCCCAGTGCCTTATTCAGAATCATTTCTATTAAGAGCTCATCAAGGGCTTCCCTGGTTGCGCAGTGGTTGAGACTCCGCCTGCCGGTGCAGGGGACACGGGTTCGTGCCCCGGTCCGAGAAGATCCCACATGCCGCAGAGCGGCTGGGCCTGTGGGCCATGGCCGCTGAGCCTGCGCGTCCAGAGCCTGTGCTCCACAATGGGAGAGGCCACAACAGTGAGAGGCCCACATACCGCAAAAAAAAAAAGAGCTCATCAAACTCCTTAGCACACAGTAGGTGCTTAATAAATAGCTGTTCTTTCCCTTCTGTCCTCACTGTGAAAAACTACTCTTCCATCATGGTTCAGCTCTTTACTGTCTGAAATGGAAGCTACCTGGCTGATAAACATACTCCCAATAAAAAATAAATGATGAAAACCGATATTAATGTGTTATCTTGGTATGTTTACACTTTAACATGGGACTCCCAAAAGCACAACATTTAGTCTAAAGGATTCATTTCAGATTCTGTGAAGGGCCAGTGGTAAAAATGTTTGAGGCTCAGAAGATCTTAGAATGACCAACCCACCCAGCTTGCCCAGACAGAGGGGTTTCCCAGGACCTGGAACCTTCAGTGCTAAAATTGGACCATCCCAGGCAAACCAGGGTCATCCTATCCTAACTTCTCTGAAACAACTCCAGTGATACCCCCTTAGAGTTGACCCACTAGTGCAGAAAGGCCATGTTTTGCCCACCGTAACAGACATACATAAACATTAGCTAAGGAGAAACTTTTAGAGGAATGGATGATGGTATAAGCTTGTGAAGCAAAACCAAAAGTATATAGCTCAAAAACATGCTTTTAATATCACTAATCAGATTTCATCTTGAACTACCCAAGGGGACCCTGGCTATAATCATGGGACTTCCATACAATTACATTACACAGTGAGTTCACATTTTCCCCTTGGGTGTGTTTCTATGGAACTTGACTTTTTCAAATATTTAAAATTTGTTTCATATATATATAAACTTACTCAAAACTGAGTTTCCTGATATCACGTGTCCATAGGCATACCTGCTTTCTCATAATATGAGGGACTAATGAGACCAAGGTGGGTATTTATTTACTTTGACTGAAATTTTCAGTGAATTGTATTTCAAGATTAAACTATCACACTGAGGCATTGTTTGTAAGTTAGATGTGAGAAACTAGTCAAGAGTTTCTCCATAATTTAGCTACCCTTAAGACGTTATAATATCTGTGTCCTATGCCTTCTAGAAATTCTTTTTTCACAGATTATATAGCAATGAAAATGGGAAATACAAAGTATTTTTTAGACAAAAGAAAATAGGCAATGACAGTGCAATTTTCTTTTTTTTTTTTTTTTGCGGTACGTGGGCCTCTCACTGTTGTGGCCTCTCCCGTCGTGGAGCTCGGGACGCGCAGGCTCAGCGGCCATGACTCACAGGCCCAGCCGCTCTGCGGAATGTGGGATCTTCCCGGACCGGGGCACGAACCCATGACCCCTGCATCGGCAGGCGGACTCTCAACCACTGCGCCACCGGGAAGCCCGACAGTGCAATTTTTATCTGAACTTTCTTGACATATTTTCTCAGAAAAACACAGCACCTGATGACACTATGAACAGAACAAGTTTTGTGTTTTTTTTAACTTTTTGTTTTATATTGGAGTATAGTTGATAACAATGTTGTTTCAGGTGTACAACAAAGTGATTCAGTTATACATATATAGGTATCTGTTCTTTATCAGATTCTTTTCCCATTTAGGTTTTTACAAAATTTTGAGCAGAGTTCCCTGTGCTCTACAGTAGGTGCTTGTTGGTTATCCATTTTAAATATAGCAGTGATAAACACATTTTTTTTTACAGACCTCCTAAATTTCCAGGAATAACTAAACATAAGCAATATACTGAGAAAATTTAATGTTCAATTTAAATAATAAAATAACTATAAACTTTCTAATGTCTTTGTTATAAAAAATTACAATTTCCATAAACACTTTTTCAAATCTGTGAGACTCTCTTTTGAAGAGAGAGGAAGGAGAGGGAGAAATAGATAATTTAGTATCAGTTCATGTATCCTTTTTGTAGCTAAATTATATTGCACCATTGTTCCCAACTTATCCTTGACCTGAAGGAAAGGAAGTGGGAGCTGAAGTGGGGGTGGAAGGCATGGGGCCAGTGAGTGGGGGTGAGGTAGTGAGTGAGGGTGGGAAATCGTTGTCACTCGTGATCATTCAGGCTGCGTTCCACCTCCTCCTTAGCACCACCGTCCCGATAAAATACTTCAAATCATAAACACAGCAAAGGCACTATTATACTATCAATATGAACAGTAACTAGCAGGACAGGAAAGGAGATTACAGCATAAAAGCATAGAGTTTCTTTTTTTTGTTTTTTAATGGAATCATACAGTATCTTTTTTTTAATTTATTTATTTTTGGCTGTGCTGGGTCTTCTTTGCTGCGTGTGGGCTTTCTCTAGTTGTGGCGAGCTGGGCCTACTCTTCGTTGCAGTGCACGGGCTTCTCACTGTGGTGGCTTCTCTTGTTGCAGAGCACAGGCTCTAGGCACACGGGCTTCAGTAGTTGTAGCATGTGGGTTCAGCAGTTGTGGCTCGCGGACTGTAGAGCGCAGGCTAAGTAGTTGTAGCGCACGGGCTTAGTTGCTCCGCGGCATGTGGGATCTTCCCGGACCAGGGCTTGAACCCATGTCCCCTGTATTGGCAGGCGGATTCTTAACCACTGAGACACCAGGGAAGCCCAGCATGGAGTTTCTCATAGCTACTACTTCTCTGTAACATTTTATGAATTTTAGCTTTTGTAACAAATTAAATTTTTATCACTATATACTAAATGCTGTTATTTGTGAGATTTCCAGTGAGTAACTAGGATTTTTCATTAAACAATAAACCACTGAAAAGCAAATGTAAGTACTTAAGTCTAAAATTGACAGAGTGGGAGCAAAGGGCAGATGATATCAAGAACCTCTTTTATTTCTGTCAAAGCCCTTCTCCACTTCTGATCAGTTAGCATACATTATCCCCCCATTCTGTACTCAGAGGCTGAATCGACACAAAAAGAAGAAAATCAAGTGGGCGTTAGAGAATTAGTAATAACTTAGACTTATTTAGGACTGTCCATATACCAGGCACTCTTCTAAATGCTTTACATATATTCATACAAAGTTAATATCTTCCTCCTTAAGGACATACCCCATAAGGAAAATACTATTATTATCACCACTTTACAGATAAGGATATTATGGCAATGAAAGCTTGAGGAACTTAACCAAGGTGATATACCTAATAAATAGAAGAGCTGGGTTTTCAACATAGACACCCTAGTTCCAGCTTCTGTGCTCTTAACCACTCCCACCTCTCTAAGAAAGGAAAATGGCTATTTACAAGTAAAGTATCAAATTCAGATAGTTAAGACGTAGTGGATGGATGAGTGATCTAAAACTACATGCAGCAACATGGATGAATCTCTCAGACACAGTACTGAGTGAAGGAAGCCAGGCAATGGAGGACAGACCGTATTGTTCCACTTATATTAAACAAAAAGCAAGCAAAGCAGATCTGAGCTGTTAGAGGTTAGCATGGTGGTCATCCTGGGAGTGAGGGGCAGTAACTGGAGGGAAATTCAAGGAGGGCTTCTAGGTGCTATTAGGCTTGGTTTTGTCTTGGGTGTTGATTACATGGTGTGATAACTTGTGAAAATGCATCCAGCTATGCACTTGTGCTATGTGCCCTTTTCTGTATGTATATTGTATTTCAATAAAAGGTTTGAAAGAGGGGGGAATAGGAACTTGTAGGTCACCTCCTATAAAGCAGGGAACAGCCCTCTGCTCGCTCCTGTGAACACTCTCCTGCTATTCCGTTCTAAGGCAGGGGATACTGAAATGTCCTAACCCCTATCATACCTTCCTTATGTTTCTTTTTTTTCCCTTTCATTCTCTCTTGTCAAAAAACTAAGAGAAGGGGCTTCCCTGGTGGCGCAGTGATTGAGAGTCCGCCTGCCGATGCAGGGGACACGGGTTCGTGCCCCGGTCCGGGAAGATCCCACATGCCGCGGAGCGGCTGGGCCCGTGAGCCATGGCCGCTGAGCCTGCACGTCCAGAGCCTGTGCTCCGCAACAGGAGAGGCCACAACAGTGAGAGGCCCGCTTACCGCAAAAAAAAAAAAAACTAAGAGAAGGGAAAGCTATTTCTAGTTTCCTCCACTAACTAGCAATTTGGATATCCAGCCTCAATTATCTGAGAAAAAGGGTTACAAATAAAAGTTAAGAATGTTAAAGTTTCTTTTGTTTTTAATTTATTTTTGACTGTGTTGGGTCTTCTTGCTGCGCGTGGGCTATTCTTTGTTGCGGTGCATGGGCTTCTCATCGTGGTAGCTTCTCTTGTTGCAGAGCATGGGCTCTAGGCACATGGGCTTCAGTAGTTGGGGCTCATGGACTCTAGAGCACAGGCTCAGTAGTTGTGGCACGCAGGCTTAGCTGCTCAACGACATGTGGGGTCTTCCTGGATCAGGGATCGAACCCGCGTCCCTGCATTGCCAGGCGGATTCTTAACCACTGCACCACCAAGGAAGTCCCCAAGAATTATAAAGTTTCTGAACCATCAATAATTAAAGGATTTGTCAGTGACTGAACAACTTTTCCCGAACATCAAGACTGGGGTATAAATCTGCCTCAGCCTCACTGCAGGACTGTCTTTCCTTATCAGCACATCTCCATCCAGCACCAGAAGGGGAACACAGGGGAGGTGTTATTGGAGATTGGGCTTTTTTCAGAATTAGGAAGAAAAAGAGAAACTCAGAATCCACATTCTGAAAGTTTAAAAAACTAAAAATCAAAACTATAATATCTGATTTTCATGGCTTGAAAACTCTCAGAATGTTGGTTTCAAACAGGATATACATTTTTTCCAAACTGCCATATGGACCTTTTGAGCCTAAGACACCTAATAATGAGAAAAATAAGGAGGAAAACGCACCACATTCTCAGAGGTTGTTTCTAATGGAAACCCAGTTTTGACAACACTACCACCTGCTTTATATCATTAAATTGAAGGAGACTATGAATAGGAAGGGGGTGGAGGAGAGACACTGCTAATAAAATATTTAAGAACATCAGGAAGAGCCATGTCAGGCTTTTAGTTTATCCAGAAAAAGCATCTTCCTAAAGCATCGGTTAACCAAGACTTACTGTATTCATAAAATCACCTTCAGATTATAAAGGTAGAAAAAATAGCATACATGCAGACAGATAACCAATTTTTTAAATCTGGAAATGAAGGTACAAAATGTTCTAGAAGAAAGGCAATGCCGAGCATCTAGCTCTTGCTGAACCAATTTTTTAAATCTGGAAATGAAAGTACAAAATGTTCTAGAAGAAAGGCAATGCCGAGCATCTAGCTCTTGCTGAACCAATTTTTTAAATCTGGAAATGAAAGTACAAAATGTTCTAGAAGAAAGGCAATGCCAACCATCTAGCTCTTGCTGAACCAATTTTTTAAATCTGGAAATGAAAGTACAAAATGTTCTAGAAGAAAGGCAATGCCGAGCATCTAGCTCTTGCTGCTGCAGCATCTTACTTACTTTGATCTCATCACTCCCAGGTGACAGGTACCGAACACCAATATTTGAAAATCATCTAGGAGCTATATTCTAATGGGCCAGGAATGTCCACATGTTACGTAAGACTAGTATCCCTTTAAGCAAACAAACAGGGATGAGTACATAAAATCTGAACTACCACCTCCTCCACAATTATTGCTGCTATAGGAGATGAATGATTGATTGCATTGGATGGAATTAACCATCTTTCAAATGTGCATATTCCTCTTGAACACTGAAATAATTACGGTCCCAGAGAGCCACGCAGATTGCCCAATCTATCAGCATTTTTCTCTGTTTGACTTTCATGCCTCTGCATTTGATTGCTTTGGAAATAATGGTAGCAGAATTTAAAAAAAAAAAAAAAAAAAAATACTCTATATTCCCCAGGTGATTTTCATTTGTGATAGATAAGCAAATGCAATTTTCCCTATTACCCTCCCCAGGGAAAGACACCCCTGTACATTAGCAAGCTCAATAAATACAGGAGATGGGGATTCCGCTGGGTCCACTAGCCCATTCAATAGAGGGAAATAGGGCTTCCGTGGTGGCGCAGTGATTGAGAGTCCGCCTGCTGATGCAGGGGACACGGGTTCGTGCCCCGGTCTGGGAAGATCCCACATGCCGCAGAGCGGCTGGGCCCGTGAGCCATGGCCGCTGAGCCTGCCCGTCTGGAGCCTGTGCTCCGCAACGGGAGAGGCCACAACAGTGAGAGGCCCGCGTACCGCAAAAAACTAAAAAACTAAAAAAATAAATAAAAGAGAGGGAAATAGGGATTAAGGGCAGCTAAGCAAGTAAAGTCTGCTCCATCCACAAATTCTTCGGAAGTGACTGGACATCCTATTTAAGCATTAAAAGTATATCTCTTTCTAATTCTGAGGGCTATTTTCTACATAGTGAAAATGAGATTAAGCACAAATCCTGTGATTTTGCACTAATTTAAAGTGCCATGAGAAGCCTGAATTACCATTTCAGTAAATTTGGGTTGTTACCTCCGTCTGCCTTTAGCTCCCCTGCAATAAAACTTTTCCCTCCCCTCCCCCTCCTCTCACCCACACACCAAACCAGATAGTTAGGAACAATGGGAAATTGTTTTCTTTCTGGCATTTACTGTGTATCACTGCCTGCGGAGGGGTCTGCAGAGGGAAATTCTTAAGAGTTTTGCAAGAAAATGTGAGCTGTCAGCTTCCCTGATCTGCATAAAATCCCTCCTCAATCTCAGCTCTTTTGCTTCTCTTTGGGGTTATTTTAAACGGGGAAAGAACATGAAGGGGAAAATGTTTTAAAAGTCCAACCTAAGGCTTCTTTCACTCCGTATTTTGTTACTTCTCTTTTTTGGCAAGAAAAACTTAATTATGTAAAGTAGTGACAGCTCACCCAGATATTTCACTGATCCACAGCACAGATAAACAATTTTGAGGAAGTTAAATATTTAGTGAAGATACTGCTAATCACTACCCCAGGAACAGCCCAACAGAAAGAAAGATTATTCTCTTCATTGTGGAAGTGCCTGTCATTTTCAGAGCTTTGCAAATACTCCAAAAGGCAGAGGCTTAGAGAAAAAGAACTCTCACAGGTGAAAATGGAACGTTTACACTTTTTCATAAATTAAACCATGAAAATAAAGGTGATAGAATATTCCTAGAAATTAAGGGAGAGGTGATTCTTATAACTTCAGAAGAAAACGCATAGGAAACAATCTTACACGAGATGGAATCTCTACAAATTAAACCAGTTTGCTGAAAAATACCTGAGTATATGTAAGAAGACATTCTTCAGAAACAATGATCAATGTATTCTAAGAGCATTTCTAACTGAGGCTAGAAGTATGTTTCCCCATTTTTGAGCCAACTCTTGGCAAAAATAGTCTCAGGTTGGTACCTGCATGCATAATACCATACTTCATCACATTATACTCGGACCATAAATTATTATTAGAAAAACTCCCTAACCTTGAAATTCAATCTGTTCTGTTTGGGTAATTTGGTAGTCTGTAGAAAATGCAACCGCGCCTAAACTTAAAAAAAATGAAATTTAAAAGCCCAATGAAAGTATAAAGAACCGCATCATCATGTAAATGATATATGAGTGAATCAGTAAGATAACCCAAAATGTAATTTAAGCAATACAACTATAAGTGTCATGGTTTTGGATGTCCTTTGTTTTCTCTAAGCATAATGAATCAGTTATTTGCAGCACCGTTATTGGGTTCTTTCTACAAAAACTTCTGAGGCTGTTAATGTCGTGAAATTCACAGGTTGAGCCTTTGCCACATTTTCAGGGGCTTGGGTTTCCACGAAAACCTCTAGCTCTGAGCTCCTGCTTCCCTGAGTTCTTTTTTTTTTTAACATATTTATTGGAGTATAATTGCTTTACAATGGTGTGTTAGTTTCTGCTTTATAACAAAGTGAATCAGCTATACGCATACATATATCCCCATATCCCCTCCCTCTTGCATCTCCCTCCCACCCTCCCTATCCCACCCCTCTAGGTGGACAAAAAGTACCCAGTTGATCTCCCTGTGCTATGTGGCTGCTTCCCGCTAGCTATCTACTTTACATTTGGTAGTGTATATATGTCCATGCCACTCTCTCACTTCGTCCCAGCTTACGCTTCCACCTCCTTGTGTCCTCAAGTCCATTCTCTACATCTACGTCTTTATTCCTGTCCTGCCCCTAGGTTCTTCAGAACCATTTTTTTCTTTTTAGATTCCATATATATGTGTTAGCATACGGTATTTGTTTTTCTCTTTCTGACTTACTTCACTCTGTATGACACAATCTAGGCCCATCCACCTCACTACAAATAACTCAATTTCCTTTATTTTTATGGCTGAGTAATATTCCATTGTATATATGTGCCACATCTTCTTTATCCATTCATCTGTTGATGGGCACTTAGGTTGCTTCCATGTCCTGGCTATTGTAAATAGTGCTGCAATGAACATTGTGGTACATGACTCTTTTTGAATTATGGTTTTCTCGGGATATATGCCCAGTCGTGGGATTATTGGGTCATATGGTAGCTCTATTTTTAGTTTTTTGAGGAAACCCCACATTGTTCTCCACAGTGGTTGTATCAATTTACATTCCCACCAACAGTGCAAGCGGGTTCCCTTTTCTCCACACTCTCTCCAGCATCTACTGTTTGTAGATTTTTTGATGATGGCCATTCTGACTGGTGTGAGGTGATATCTAATTGTAGTTTTGATTTGCATTTCTCTAATGATTAATGATGTTGAGCATTCTTTCATGTGTTTGTTGGCAATCTGTATATCTTTGGAGAAACGTCTGTTTAGGTCTTCTGCCCATTTTTGGATTGGGTTGTTTGTTTTTTGATATTGAGTTGCATGAGCTGCTTGTAAATTTTGGAGATTAATCCTTTGTCAGTTGCTTCATTTGCAATTATTTTCTCCCATTCTGAACTGGTATTGTCATCATTCCCATTTCGTATACAGGAGACCTAGTGAAGTTCAGAGAAGTGAAGTTACTTGCTAGCGTCACACAGCTTAGTGGAATCAAGACCAGACTCTATGCCCTGGAGTCCTAAATTCCTCTCAAGCCAAGTTTCCTGCTCCTCCGCCAACTGCTTTTCTCTCCTCTGCCTCAGATAAAGACTGAAGTCCTCAAGAAGGATAACTCACATGTTATATGGTTAACAGTGTAGCAAAGACACATCAGCTCTGTGGTTTCCAATGCTTTTTCCCTGAATCAGCAGCATCAGCGTCTCCTGGGGACTGATTAGAAATACACATTCTGGGGCCCAATCCAGACCTACTGAATCAGAACCTCCGGGACTGGGGCCCTGCAATCTGTGTTTTCACAGTCTTCTGGTGGTTCTGATGTTCTCTAAAATTTGAGAACTACTGGACTAGCTGCTCATCAAACCAGCTTCCTCTTCTTCCCAGGCAACTAGACCACATTTTCCAGACACACTGTATGTAGCCAACAGAATATGGACAAAAGCAATGTACACTATTTGCAGGCTGGGCCCATAAAAGTTTCCACTAATGACGCTCCATGCTATTTCCCGTGCCACTGTCTTGTTGCAGGTACGTGAGGTGACCCTGAAAGGTGTGTAGAGAAGAGGCTGGGGCCACGGGCTAAAAGGAAGCTGGATCTCTGAGGCACTGCTTGATGGAAAGCCACCAGTTGATCAAGAATATCCAATGTGGGGGGCTTCCCTGGTGGCGCAGTGGTTGAGGGTCCGCCTGCCGATGCAGGGGACGTGGGTTTGTGCCCCAGTCCGGGAAGATCCCACATGCCGGGGAGCAGCTGGGCCTGTGAGCCATGGTCGCTGAGCCTGCGCGTCCAGAGCCTGTGCTCCGCAACGGGAGAGGCCACAACAGTGAGAGGCCCATATACCGCAAAAAAAAAAAAAAAGAATATCCAATGTGGGACTTCCCTGGCGATCCAGTGGTTAAGACTTTGCCTTCCAATGCAGTGGGTGCAGGTTCCACCCCTGGTCAGGGAACTAAGATCCCACACGCCTCGCAGCCAAAAAACCAAAGCATAAAACAGAAGAAATATTGTAACAAATTCAATGAAGACTTTAAGAAAATAATGGTCCACATCAAAAAAAAAATCTTAAAAAAAAAAAGTACCCAGTGTGTGTAAAGAGGTTTGAGGCTTGATGTTCAGCCGCTATAGCTGCTGGCGTTGCCCTAACTCAGGTATGAGAGTGTTATTTGGGGTAGGCATACGTTCTAGAACTCTAAGGAAGGTAAACACACGCCATCCCTATGTGCCTGTTTCCTGAAGAAAGGCATCAGAGAAAAAACTCTTCCCTGCTAGAATGGGAGCAAATTGCCGTATGAGTTCTGACTTGCTATTGGTGGGGAGACAGCAGGTTATGAGAGGCGGCGAATGAGAAGAAGAGATACTTAGGTGCCAGAAAAAGAAAGGGCAGAGGCTGTAATAACAGGAGCCATGAGCCATTTCTCATACCATTTTGGATCATGTGGATTCCATAGGTGAATCCTCCCAGGATTGAAATGAGCTTGTGGGAATAAAACAAAGCCAAAAAACTTAGCATTGGAGGCTGTTATGGACACTAACAATTATCAGGCTAAGTCTTACCATTTTGCAGAGATTTCATTAACTACCCAGGATACTCAGTGGCAGAACCAAGCCAAGAGCTTGGCTTACCCAACTTCAAGTCAGCAATTCCTTTGTAGCATCTAACATTTTTAACTCACTTTAAACTTTAAGGTACTTTCTTATAAATACCGTTTCCCTCTTAGATTTCACACCCAGAACATACTACAGAGGTTAAGTACCAAACTTGGCTCCACTGTCAATATTTTAAGAATTCTGATAGCTTTATTGACTAGATTTCTATAATAATAGGGGATTCATTTGTCCATGAGAAGCTACAGGTAAAGACGATAATCCCCAAGCTCTCTTTTTTCATGAGAGAATGTGCAAAGCCCAGACAAGACTGAGGAATGGGAAGACTCCCGGGCCTAATCGGAGTCCTAATGGAATGTTTACTGAGAGCTACTGACTCAGATGCAGCACACTGATTGGGTCTCTAACTCCACACTCTGTAATGCTTAGCTGAAAGGAAAAGTATGGCAGTAGATAAAAGATGTCAGCAATGTCAGCTGCTGTGATCACAGGTTTCCAAAAGGGATTGTGACAGTTAGCGAAGCATCTCTTTAACGTGAGTTCCCAGGAATATGCTGCCAAGTATTCATGCAGTAAGATCCAGGATAGCAGCCCAGATATTTCCACTTCAGAGTCACATGCAGTTTTAATATCTAGGTTTGCCTGTTTGTTTTTTTTAACATATTCGCTTACTGGATATTGTGTATTGCCAACCGAAGAAAACTTAAAGAAATAGAGACACTTAGGAAGTTCTCTACTATGATAAGGCTTTATTCTATCAGTCACCTCAGTTCCCATCTCTGTAAGGGTCTGGATGAATAAAATTAAACAGATTAGATTTAGATAAAATTAGATTTAAATAAAATTAAACAGATTAGAGGGGCAGCATGGCACACGGACTTGAGTTACACTGTCTGGGTTCAAATCCCTGTGTTAGCACTTAATGACTGTGTCTTTGGGAAAGTTATATAACTTATTTGCGCCTCAGTTTCTTCAATTATAGGATGGGGATAATTAATAGTACCCATTTCATAGGATTAAATGAATTTGTACTTTTTTTTGTTTTTTTTGCGGGTACGCGGGCCTCTCACTGTTGTGGCCTCTCCCGTTGTGGAGCACAGGCTCTGGACGTGCAGGCTCAGTGGCCATGGCTCACGGGCCTAGTAGCTCGGCGGCACGTGGGATCTTCCCAGACCGGGACACGAACCCGTGTTCCCTGCATCGGCAGGCGGACTCTCAACCACTGCGCCACCAGGGAAGCCCCTGAATTTGTACTTTTAAAGTGCTTAGAACAGTGACTGGCACATAATATGTGATATAAAAAGGGTTGTTTTTTTTTTAAATAACAAGATAACATATGTGGGCAGCTGGGTCAACCTGGGGGCTTCATAGTTATTTAAATGCTTAATAATTATGTAAATGCTTCCAGGCAGATGACATCACAAAGTAAAGTGACTCAAACTGCCACCAGCCAAAAAGATAAGAATAGGTCATTTGGTTTGTCGAAACAAAAAACGGTGTCCGAATATTATTAGAAAAGTCTTTACATCCTGCTAACCTCCTCAAGTAAACCTGTGAAAACCACACACACAAAAAATCATTTTTTATATATCTAAGAACACAAAATAGGAAAACAATCAATCTCCTTTTTTAGCAGAGGTATTTAACCTCAGGTTAGCTAGCCTATGCCACTTAGCAGGTTCCCCCAACCACCAATTATTGTGTATTCAGGGAGTGCAAACCAATTAACCTGGGCAAACATGAGTAAAAAGGTAAATTTCCAGAAGGTGAAAACCACACAATGCTCTCCAGAATGATTACTGCCTGTATGGCTTGCAATCTTCATTGATTCTCTCACTCCCTTCTCCCTTAGTCAGGGTGGCTAATCAAAAGTTGACCATATACAATTTTTATATAATGTTAAATGTTCCTGAAGGATGTAAGAAATAAACAGAGCTAAATATAGCTGTATTAAAATAGCAGTCAAAAGCACATACCACAGGAAGTCAATAAGTGAAAAAAAAATGATGAGTAGTGAAAAAGGATGAGAGATGAACTAAAACAAAAACCACTTACCCAGCTAGAAGGGAACAAAAGAGCTACAGTCAGGAGCAGCTATGTAATCTGTGGAGCTCAGAGCAAAAAGAACAGGCAGAGATCCTTGTTCAAAGCTTATTGAAAACTTCAAGGTGGCAACAGCAGAGCATTAAACCAAGCATGTGGCCTTCTGAGTGCAGGGACCATGTAAACGCACAGATTGCATGCCCCTGAAGCCTGCCACGGTCATGAAGGCATGTGTTTATAAGTAAAGTGAGAATAAATAAAGATAAGCATGTGAATTCAGATGAAAGTCTAGGAATATTTAAGGGAATGGAAAGGGAAATGTCAGAAAACCTGATGAACGGTATTAGATTAAGGGAATGGCAGGGAATAGAAAGAGAAGAATAAGAGACAAAGATGAAAGAGTGACCAGATTAAAAAGACCATAGACATATGGACCAAAAGAAGCAAGTCCATCTTTGGGTCTCCATATC
Source organism: Delphinapterus leucas (assembly GCF_059928025.1). Taxonomy (NCBI): domain Eukaryota; kingdom Metazoa; phylum Chordata; class Mammalia; order Artiodactyla; family Monodontidae; genus Delphinapterus; species Delphinapterus leucas. The sequence goes on from NC_143129.1 coordinate 14,556,692, forward strand.
AAGAAACCAACAGGTTGGTACTGTGTGCCATCCCTCCAAGGAAATGATGACTCCAGTTACCCATGGGGCCGAATTAAAAGCTGAGGAAGGAAGGATTGTGAAAAGGACAATGACTAAGTGTTATGTTAAAGTTCCCTCAAACTCCTTTGAGCAGGAAAACATCTTAATGTGAGTCAATCTATTTTTTAGAATAAAGAGGCCGTCTGACAATGGCAACCATACTATGGTAGCTGGCTTTTCAACTGATGGAAGAGATAAGGCACTTGAACATGAAACAGACAAAACTCTTCATTGTGAAACATTGCTTTATATTACACAAAAAACACGAGTTAGATAGCTATTATATAAATGATAGCTAAAATGGATTGCCAGCCACTACACACAGCGAGGCAGTACAAAGAATAAATTCACAGGGTCCGTTCACATTACTATTGTGATCGATAATCAAAATAATCAACTGCTGTTTGAAGTACAGGCTTTGACGTTTAAAGAATTCCAGTGTTCATATGTGTATCAAATGAGTTGGACCGTTCAAGTCTATTACCTTGAAAAATTATATGTACTTGCAGCCTGATAAACTGCAATTGCTCGAAAACATTTTAGAATCATTTTTCTTTATGAATTATTTTTCAACGCCAAGAGTTTTTGAGTTGTCCTTTTTTAATCTGCTCACAATATATAAATCTATGGAATTAGAGAAATTTAGAACTTGCGAACAAGCCTAAAGACTACATAATCTAGTCTACAGCTTCCTGTCAAATGGATTAAGAAACTGAGGTCCCAACAGATTTGCCTGAGGCCTCCACATTTGGCTCATAAAGAGGCATGATGACTACAACTTAACTCACATTTTTCCTTGTCCTGTGGTCTTTCCACACCCCTAGGAACCATTTGCCAAAACTGTATGACCTTCTAGAAAGTCACTGACAACTACAGATATCAGCGAGAAACATGCTGAATTTTTACCATTTCTGAAAGTCAAGTCAGTCAGTCCTGGTTGTCATGACAGTAACTCTTCTTACTCCCAGCCAGGTGATTGCGTATGTAAAATGCAGCCAAACCAGACAGGAATAAGCCTCATTAAAACAACATTCTAAAAATGGCATTGCTTACCTGGTTTGCCCATTCTGAGCTCCAGAATCTTGACTGTGATTGTCATCTAAGTTCAACTCAGTCCAGATATCTGTGTTTCATTGTATCGGGAGATATTCTTTGTCTTGGGAATATAAGGGGGAAAAGTGAAAATGGTTGAGAATAACTGAACTCAATATTATGAAATTGAAATTAAAGAGGTTACTGTTTATGCATTAGTATAATTATTTTTAAAAACTGTAAGTAAACAATGAGATTCTAATATTGAATCCCCTCACTAGTAATTAATGAAGCCCCTAGCCTCTTATCTCTGTTTACTTTTCTTTTTTTGCCCATCTTTTCCTAACCAATGCTGTTCTTTTCCCATGCATGTATGTGTTGTGGGCAATTTCTCATATGAGAACATTACTACAGGCTCTACGTCTACTCTCTCTCAGAATTCAGATTCAAAACAAGTTCTCTCTCACTGTTTCCTAAGGAGATGTTTTGCCGTTTACAACGCAATCTAAAAAACAAATGCCTATAACCAGCTACTAGAAGTGTGTTTTCTATTCCAACCTGAAAATTTCATTCTCTAAGTTTCTACCCAACCCGTCTCTGCAAAGGAAATTTCCCAGTCCAGCCCAACCTAAAAGCTGATCCTCCATAGGAGAGAAGCAGGAATCCTAGGTGACTCCTTTAGTAAGTGCTGCAACCTAAGATTTTATCACTCAGACCTTCCATGATACACACAAGTGCTACTTCAAACATTTCTACCACGTATGCAATTCTTCTGTGTCCCAGCATAGTTCTTCCATAAACTGATCCCCGGTTAGACAGTTCTGAGAGGTATTTCATAGGCTCCTCAAAAGACCCCTGCAAGATCAAGCACCAACCTACAGCAATAGCCAACTTGGTAACTCATCCTTACTTGGTTTTCCCTCCTTCCTTATTTCATGCCCCTAGCCTTCCCTCCTGGCCCCTGCAGTTAGTCTCCAAATAAACTCCTTGCATGAAAGAACTTGTCTTAGCCTCTGCTTTCAAAGGAAACCAGTCTAAGACATTCTCTTTCATTAAAAGAATTTTTGTGTTGGAGGAAAAGGTTAAGTTATTCAACTGTTATTTTAAACATAATTTTAAATTTATAATGAATGCCAAATATATTATGGAAAAAAATTCACATTTTACATTTATTTGTATCTTGAAACATAAAACTTTTTAAAAGATTCACACTTTGAGTAACATAGGAAAGACATCTCAGAAACCAAATGGTTACCATAGTAGATGTGGAATACGTCCCCAGCTGTAAAAACTGATGCTGGTACCCTCGGTGTCTATGGGCCAACTTTCACCGACCTGTCTGAATTTCACTGCCTGAGGGGTCTTCTCTGATGCTACTGAGAGTCTGCTCTGCCTAAGCAAATAGTAGGCTGGAAGTTCCTGGAATCAACCCCCTAAAGCAGCCCTCAACCCATGACTGATGGGAGTGAGGAACTAATATTCAGCTCCCTAGAGAAAGGAAGAAAGAGGGAGAGAGACAGAGAGAGGGAGAGAGAGGATGTAGATACACAGAGATGGTAGAGATAGAAAGTTATAGATATTACTATGGTCTATGTAGTATCCCACCCCCCAAAAATTCATATGTTGAAGCCTTAAGCACCAATGTGACAATATTTAGAGATGGGGCCTTTGGGAGGTAATTAGGTTTAGATAATGTCTTGATGATCGGGTCCTCATAATCAGATTATTGACCTTATAAGGACAGATACCAGAGAGTTTGCTTTCCCACCTTGCTCTCTGCATGTAAGGACACGGAGAAAGCAGCCACCTGCGAGCCACGAAGAGGGCCCTCACTGGGGAGCTGAACTTGATCTTGGACTTCCCAGCCTCCAGAACTATAAGAAATAAATTCCTGTTTTTTAAACCACCCAACCTATGGTATATTGCCATGGCAGCCCAAGCTGACTAATACAGATACAATACAGATATATACCCATCATCTCTGAAGTGGGAGATCTCTGAGGTGTGTATTTTATACCATTTTCCCCCTGGGATTATGCATCAGTGGACATTGGTAGTAACTGACGTGATAATGAACCTCTTATTGGCCTCCTTTTCTTCCCCATCTCTCTTCCCATTTCCTTACTTGTGTTTCCTACATTTCTCAAATAAATTATTTTGCTCTAGGAAACTGTCTCAAAATCTGTTTCTATGGGCACCCAAATGGAAACAGTTTGGTTGGTATAAAAATCTGCAAAAGCACTGCCCTGGGTCATATCCAAATGAGAACACTACGACAAAGCGAGTTCAGCAATTTAACCCACTAGTGTTCAACCAGCTTAAGTGAGATCCCAAAATGAGAAATCAGAGCTTAATTCACAAGAGGATCTGTGAGGAGAAGTTCAATATGCATGTCTATTCTTAAAACAGTTGTGCCTCAGTGCCTACATGACTTAGGGCTAAATTGGGATGGGGTTTTTTGTTTTGGTTTTTTTTAGATTTTTTTTTTTTTAAGACAGTGGTAAATTTCATTCCGGAGCTGTATGGCAGCTCTCAGTAAATCTCTAAGAAAAACATTTACTGAGGTGACTTCCCCGGTGGCGCAATGGTTAAGAATCCACCTGCCAATGCAGGGGACACGGGTTCAATCCCTGGTCTGGGAAGATCCCACATGCCGTGGAGCAACTAAGCCTGTGTGCCACAACTACTGAGCCTGTGCTATAGAGCCCGCGAGCCACAACTACCGAAGCCCACACACCTACAGCCCGTTGTCTGCAACAAGAGAAGCCGCCACAATGAGAAGCCTGGGCTCCGCAACGAAGAGTAGACCCTGCTCTCCGCAACAAGAGAAAGCCTGTGCGCAGCAACGAAGACCCAGTACAACCAAAGATAAATAAATAAAATTAAAATTAAAAAAAAAATTTACTGGGCACTTTCTATGTGCTAAGTACTATATTAGTTCTCAAGAAATCAATGTTTAAAAATTTATACTTTTTTTTACCCTTTTTATTTTATATTGGAGTATAACCAATTAACAATGTTGTGATAGTTTCAGGTGCACAGCAAAGTGACTCAGCCATATATATAGTACAAGTATCCATTCTCCTCCAAACTCACCTCCCATCCAGGATGCCACATAACATTGAGCAGAGTCCCCTGTGCTCTGCAGTAGGTCCTTGTTGGTTATCCATTTTATGTATAGCAGGGTGTACATGTCAATCCCAAACTCCCTAACTATCCCTTTCCCCACGCTCCCCCCGCCAGTAACCATAAATTTGTTCTCTAATCTGTAAGTCTGTTTCTGTTTTGTAAATAAGTTCATTTTATCATTTCTTTTTAGATCCTGTGTATAAGTGATGTCATACAATATTTCTCTTTCTCTGACTTACTTCACTCATTATACTTATTTAATAATTTTCAAAAAGCTGACAAGTTATTGTAAAAAGCAGACAAAGTAAATCCCAGATTTCATTATAGTTTAAAATTGTGACCACTGAGCTCTTCACTTGGGGGCTCCAAGAACTCAGGAAGCAACCTCTCAGTGAGCCTGGGGATTCAAGAATATGGGATATACTTTTTCTCCACCATGACATAATAGAAAAATCCACTCCCCCACCCCCTATCCCTCCAAAATTCATAGCAATCTAAAGAGATACATTTTTTCTATCTCTTTGTACAATGGGGCTGAAACAGTACATCTGATGAAAGAAAACAGTACCAAATAATATAGCCCCCTTGCCCCCACTAGGATATCCTTACCTTGAAGTGTGAAAAGTGATTCATCTATCCTAGCAATCAACATTTTTTTCCCACAAACTTTGCTACACAAGTATTTACGTGATATTAGTGAAGACAGCATTCTCTAGGTTCTGCTATTCTTTTAGCCCCAGTTCACTAAAAAACTGGTCAACTTCCTTCTTTCCTTTTCCCTCCAGCTCACACATAGCCTCTTCTTTTTTTTTAATTTTATTTATTTTTTTATACAGCATGTTCTTATTAGTCATCCATTTTATACACATCAGTGTATACAAGTCAATCCCAATCGCCCAATTCATCACACCACCACCCCCATCCCCACCACTTTCCCCCTTGGTGTCCATACGTTTGTTCTCTACATCTGTGTCTCAATTACTGCCCTGCAAACCAGTTCATCTGTACCATTTTCCTAGGTTCCACACATATGCGTTAATATACGATATTTGTTTTTCTCTTTCTGACTTAACTTCACTCTCTATGACAGTCTCTAGATTCATCCACGGCTTAACTTCACTCTCTATGACAGTCTCTAGATTCATCCACGTCTCTACAAATGACCCAATTTCGTTCCTTTTTATGGCTGAGTAATATTCCATTGTATATATGTACCACATCTTCTTTATCCATTCATCTGTCAATGGGCATTTAGGTTGCTTCCATGACCTGGCTACTGTAAATACTGCTGCAATGAACACTGGGGTGCATGTGTCTTTTTGAATTATGGTTTTCTCTGGGTATATGCCCAGTAGTGGGATTGCTGGGTCATATGGTAATTCTATTTTTAGTTTTTTAAGGAACCTCCGTACTGTTCTCCATAGTGGCTGTATCAATTTACATTCCCACCAACAGTGCAAGAGGGTTCCCTTTTCTCCACACCCTCTCCAACATTTATGGTTTGTAGATACTTTGATGATGGCCATACTGACCAGTGTGAGGTGATACCTTATTGCAGTTTTGATTTGCATTTCTCTAATGATTAGTGATGTTGAGCATCCTTTCAGGTGTTTGTTGGCCATCTGTATGTCTTCTTTGGAGAAATGTGTTTAGGTCTTCTGCCCATTTTTGGATTGGGTTGTTTGTTTTTTTGATATTGAGCTGCATGAGCTGCTTGTACATTTTGGAGATTAATCCTTTGTCAGTTGCTTTGTTTGCAGATATTTTCTCCCATTCTGAAGGTTGTTTCTTCGTCTTGTTTATGGTTTCCTTTGCTGTGCAAAAGCTTTGAAGTTTCATTAGGTCCCATTTGTTTCTTTTTGTTTTTATTTCCATTTCTCTAGGAGGTGGGTCAGAAAGGATCTTGCTGTGATTTATGTCATAGAGTGTCCTGCCTATGTTTTCCTCTAAGAGTTTGATAGTGTCTGGCCTTACATTTAGGTCTTTAATCCATTTTGAGTTTATTTTTGTGTATGGTGTTTGGAAGTGTTCTAATTTCATTCTTTTATGTGTAGCTGTCCAGTTTTCCCAGCACCAATTATTGAAAAGGCTGTCTTCTCTCCACTGTATATTTTTGTCTCCTTTATCAAAGATAAGGTGACCATATCTGAACAAGAATAAGAATTTTTAAATCTCTATATGTAAAATGTTCCCTAGCAAATCTTATGATTAACCAAGATTGGGAACCACTGGACTAAATTATCTTTAACTCTCCTTTATTAGTCAATTTAGCTTAAATTATGCTGTGGCAACAGATTGCTCCAAAACCTCAGTAATTTACAGTAAAAATGTCTATTTTTTATTGATTGTACGTGTTCACTGTAGGTCAGGTGAGGTCGTGTCCCACCTCTATCATCTTCACTCTTGGGCTTAGGATGATGGAGCAGCTTCCGCTGGAACTTTGACTGCCTTAGGCAGAGGGAAGAGAGAGATGGAAAACCATGAGCTAGCTCATAAAGCCTTTGTTAGAAAGTGATACATGTCACTTCCACCCACATTTCATTGGCCAAAGCCTGTCACATGGCCACACCTGAGTTCAACAGAGTAGGGCTGTGCAATCTTCCCACAGGGAGAGTTAATGAATAATAGTGACCAAAAATAGAATCTACCACTGGTCCTTCCAAATCTAAAAACTGTGTAATAAAATCAATGACTCCCTTATAGACATTAAGAGTAACGTTGATTATAAAAATTATCTGCCTATAAAATGGTTCCTGTAATAGTTTGTCAACCTGGAATCTTAATTTGTGCTCCTATAAAAGGAAACTCTAAGACAATAAATTCATTTAAAAAATAGATATTTTCTGCCTCTTAGAGGCAGATAGATTATTTGGAAAGTAAGACCAGGAGGCATGTTAGGAAGGTAGGCAAGTGAGACAGGGAAGGGAGAAGAGCCAATAAAAAGTAAGAGGGGCTCAGTTTGGCTGGAGACCCTCTCAGAGACCTTGTGAGACAAACATCAGGACCCTCCCACCAGAGGACAGGCTGGGACACTTGTCCACCACTCCCAACCCCAGTGATTGAAGGTTGCCTCCCAAGGGTTTAGCTCTCTCAAACTTCAGTTTAGCTTTTACAGCTGAGCAAGTTCTAGTAACACTGGACAAAACCCTCCAGCAGGGAAAGGGGAAGATGCAGGGACCTATGGTGGGAACATGTCAGGGAGTTGGGGGTTGTCCACAGGGGCAAGAAAACTCAGGTAGACAAGGGGACACTGGTGGACCATCATTAGCATCCACTACACCTAATTCAGAGCTGGCCTCCATCAGTTATGAGATATTTTATTATCAGACATTTCAGTTCTTTAAGTCAATCTGACCTCACCCACAGTCCAAATTGATAACTTTTTCTCTATTCACTATTAGCAATTAATAATGCCTTAGTTTTCAAATGATACAGATGAACTTATTTGCAAAGCAGAAAGAGAGACACAGATGTAGAGACCAAACGTATGACACCAAGGGGGAAAAGAGGGTTAGGATGAATTGGGAGATTGGGATTGACATATATACACTACAATGTATAAAATAGATAACTAATGAGAACTTACTGTATAGCACAGGGAACTCTACCCGTTGCTCTGTGGTGACTTAAATGGGAAGGAAATCTAAAAAAGAGGGGATATATGTATACATATAGCTGATTCACTTTGCTGTACAGCAGACACTAACACAACACTGTAAAGCAACTATACTCCAATAAAATTTTTTTAAAATATAATAATGCCATAGTTTTCACCCTAAGTGCCAACTCAGGTTAAAATGACTACCAGAAACACGTGTTGAAAAAGATACAAGGTCAGGTGTGATGTGCAGTGACCAACTAAGGAAGTCTTCCAGGGACAAAGGGGGGATATAGTATATTTGTCGCACACCTGGTAGCCTTTAACTTAGTACTAAAACTTTATCAGTGTTTCTAATGCTTTAAATTAAAATGTAGTAAAGAAATGTTTTTCTACTTTTAAAATTTTTCTGTATTTATTACCAAAAATAAGAAAGTTTTTAAGGTTTTGACAAAAATATTTAAAAGTCATGGGACAACTATACCTCTTCCCACTGACTGTTAAAGTTGCTTTGTATGGTTTTAACTTGCATGGTCTTTTTCATGGTTTCACACTACTGTGCAAAGCCATGACTCCCTTTGTATTCTAGGTACAAATCCTTTGTTGGATCTGTGGTTTGCAAATATTTTTCTCCTGGTCCACAGCTTGTCTTTTTATTCTTTTGACAGGATCTTTAATTTTAATGGAGTCCAGTTTATCGACTTTTTTCTTTTATAGATTGTTTTTGGTGTCACATCTAAGAATGCTTTACCTAGCTATGAGTCTTGAAAATTTTCTCTTACATTTTCTCCTAAAAGGTTTATAAGTTTATGCTCTACATTTAAATCTATGATCCACCCTGAGTAAAGTTTTGTATAAAGTGTGAGGCTTAGGTCCAAGGTTTTTTTTTTTTTTCTTTTTCCTTTGCCTGTGGATGGCCAATTGCTTCAGCACCATTGGTTGAAAGGAATCATTCCCCTACTCACAATCCTTCCTGTGGGCCTCAAAAATTATCTTTCCATCTATGTGTGAGTCTACTTCTGCGTTCTCTGTTCTGTTCCACTGATTATGCATTTATCCCTCCATTAATACTATACTGTCTTAATTATATAGCTATATATTAAGACTTACTATTGGGTTGATTGTTTCCTCCCATTTTATTCTTCTTTTTCAAAATTGTATTAGCTAGTCTAATTCCTTTGCCTTTCCATATAAATTTTAAAATCAACTTGTTTATATTTATGAAAAAATCTTGCTGATTTTTAGATAGAAATTATAAAATTATAGATCAATTTGGGGAGAACTGACACCTCTACTATGTTGAGTCTACTAATCTATTGAAAACAGTATGTATTTCCACTTACTTAGGTTTTCTTTGATTTCTTCCAGCAGAATTTTGTAGTTCTCAGCATACAAGGTTTGTTAGATTTATACCCAAGTATTTCTCTCTTTTTTTGAGTGATTATATACAGCATTGTGTTTTTAATCTGTCTCCTCCTGTTTGTGTCTTGCAACCTTGCTAAACTCATTTAGTAGTTCCAGAAGTTTTTTTAATAGATTCCTTGGTATTTTCTATGTAGATTTTTATGTCATATGCAAATTGGGCCAGCTTTATTTTTTTCCTTTTCAGTCTGTGTACCTTTTATTTCTTGCCTTATTGCACTGGTTAGAATTCCCATCAGTATGTTGACTCAGAGATGCACTGTATTTTTTAAAAAGAGTCTACAGTCACAATCTACACCAGGGATTGCAACCTGAAATATCCCTCCCTAGAACCAGGCAAATAACTTAAGTGTAAATTGGGCCGATTACGATAGTAGGAATTGGCAGGAATGTAGTATACTGAAGAATATGTGTAGCTCTTAAAGATAATCCTATCCCAAGACTTAAAAAGCGCTGTTTTTGCTGCTGGCCAAACATAATGTATTTTTAAGCAGGATTTGGCTAAAGATAATCATTGATCTCCCGTCTCTGCACGGAGTAGCCTTCAAAGAAAACACAAACTCCACAAGACTTCAATAATAATTTAGATTCTGTATGTACCAAATAAAAGCCCTAGTTTTGGGGGATTACAATTAGATCATGCTCTTGTGATAAAGGTTAAAACTTAGTTGGCAATGGATGTTATATTGGTTAGCTATTCATGTACAACATACCACCCCAAACCATTTATAGTAAGTCCCCTACATACGAATGAGCTCCATTCCGAGAGCTTGTTCATAAGTCCATTTGTTTGTAAGTCCAGCAAAGTTAGCCTAGGTACCCAACTAACACAATCGACTATATAGTACTGTACTGTAATAGGTTTACAATACTTTTCACACAAATAATACACAAAAAACAAACCCAAGAAATAAAGAAAACATTTTTAATCTTACAGTAGAGTACCTTGAAAAGTACAGTACAGTACCAACTACATCACTGCTGCTTTTACACTTGCTTCTGGACATCCTGGGCTTGAAATAAAGATACTATACTCTATACAGTACTGTACAGTAAAGTACACAAAAGCACAACCATTTGTAGAGGATGCACACATGTGACAATGCAAGCCAGACACGTGAACTACCTTACGTGATTGGACATGCAAAAGCATGTTCACATCTTTGAAAGTTTGCAACTTGAAGGTTCATACGTAGGGACCTTATTGTACTATTGTGTTTATGACTAGTCTATGCATCAGTTGGTGTCTTCTGAACTCACTCTTAATCTAGGTCCTGTTAGGCTGCTTTTAGCTGGGCTTGCTCATGTGTCTACTTTCAGCTTGCAGTTGGCTGTGGTCTGTCTTGTCTAGGATGGACTTGGTCTTATGTGTGGAGCTGGCCGACTGACAACTAGAGCAACAGTAGATAAGTAGGCTGTGGATCTCCCATTTTCCAGTGCAGGATTGCAGGTGTGTTCTCATGGCAAAGACGAAGGAACCAGAGGGAGTGGAAGCATGACAGGCTTCTTGAAGCTGGGTTCAGAACTGCCACACTTTCACTTCCACCACTTTCTGTTGGCTGGAACAAGTCACGCATCCAGCCTGGATTGAAAGGTAAGGAAATAAATTCTGCCTCTTAATAGGAGGCACTTCAAAGGCATTTTACAAAGGGTGTGGAGACAGGGAAGCCATTAATTGGAGCCTTCTCTGCAAAGAATCTACTGTAAGCATGGAGGGTCTCCTTAAGGTCAGAGATTATTGTTCATCGTTTCATTCCTTGATCTGGAGAAATGCTTTGCATATAGTAGTATGTACTCATTTGTATTTATATATATTTACTTATTAATTCTCAGAACCCTATGAGATAGGTGCTTTTATTCCCATTTTGCAGATAAAGAAAGTAGGTACAGAGAAGAAACTTACAGTCTTATAGTGAGGAATCTCATTTTCCATGTATTGTCCACAACTATAGTCATACCTATGAATATTATAATATTATTGATAATAATGGTGATTTTCTACTTCCATCTCCAAGTAGATGACATTTGACTGAAGGAGTTGCCATTCTATGTGAAAATTTAAGAGCTTAACTTGACTCTTTGTTGGCTATAGCTTTGCGTTTTTGCATGCAAGTATCAACAAGGATGCCACCAAGTATCATGTATATCCCTCCCTCCCCCCTAAAAAAAATATATATAAGCTGTGTATCTGCTTAAGTACTTGTATAAGTCCACGGTTAAACCACATTGTGGAAGTGGAATTAGAATTAGCTTAACATGAAAAGATGCTCAACATCGCTAATTATTAGAGAAATGCAAGTCAAAACTACAGTGAGGTACCACCTCATACCAGTCAGAATAGCCATCAATAAAAAGTCTATAAATAAATGTTGGAGAGGGTGTGGAGAAAAGGGAACACTTCTATGTTTCTGGTGGGAATGTAAATTGGGGCAGTGACTATGGAGAACAGTATGGAGATTCCTCAAAAAACTAAAAATAGAGCCACCATATGATCCTGCAATCTCACTCCTGGGCATATATCTGAACAAAACTATAATTCAAAAATATATATGCACCCCTGTGTTCAAAGCAGCACTATTTACAATAGCCAAGACATGGAAGCAAACTAAATGTCCATTAACAGATGAATGGATAAAGAAGATGTGGCATATATATATATATATATATATATATATATATATATATAATGAAATATTACTTGGCCACAAACAAAGAATGAAATTAATGCCATTTGCAGCTACCTGGGTGAACCTAGAGATTATCATACTAAGTGAAGTAAGTCAGAAAGAGAAAGACAAACATCATATGATATCACTTATATGTTGAATGTAAAATATAACACAAATAAACCTATCTATGAAACAGAAACAGACTCACAAACATAGAGAACAGACTTGTTCTCTATGCCAAGGGAGAGGAGAGGTGGGGGATGGATGGATTGGGAGTTCAGGGTTAGCAGATGCAAATAGATAACAAGGTCCTACTGTATAGCACAGGGACCAGTGGATATTCAATATATTGTAATAAACCATAATGGAAAAGGAAAAAAAGAATTAGCTTAAAATATTTTAAGGTAGGTTTTTACAGCTGACTTTACAACCTATACAAGAACTTCAATATCTATAGTGTGCAACTGTAAAATTTCTGATAGAATTTCCTGAATAATTTAATGGAAAAAAGCATTTCCAAGTTAATGAGTTAATTGGCCTGGTAAATGAATTTATTAAAGACAGTCCATTGAATGTTGGCTAATGCCTATAAAACACAATGATTTTAGTTTCAGTGAGCTATATCTTTTAACAATAGCTATATAACATGTCCAACTGCATTTAGAAAACCCTTTCTCATCATAGACAAGCCATGTCATTTAATGTTTTCTGTAATAGTTGAACTTGCTTCCAATTCATGAACTGTTCTGTTTGGCAAGACACTAGAAACAGGTAGAAAATAAACTGTGAATTAAAATACAACCCTAATTTTGTGTGATATCAAACTTAATTTCTCTTTTATCAGGCAGGAATGAAATTTCCAATCTGGCCCCGGGAGGATGTATTGATTTTGACTCCAAGAAAGCCCCACCCTATAGCTACACCTGACTGATTAACATAGAAGATTCCTGCTCAAAATATCAAAGGGTGATGATGAAAAGTTGACGAAAGCTCCAAAGAGCCTTAAATATATTTTTCAGAGCCAAAGGTGTTACAGAAGTGATGAATACTAGAACCCTTATACTTGAGCCACCAAGTTTGACTAGGAATCCATTTACTCATTCAACAAGCACTTACTGACCTGCTACCATGTAAAAGGCACCTTGTCAGGGCTAGAGATCCAGAAGTAGCAAGTATGCACATTTTCTATTCTCAAGATCAATACCATTCGGAAGACAGGCAATGAATCCTATGATTATATTGCAGTAGAAGGTGAAGTTGAAATACATATGGAGTGAAAAGAGAGGAGAGCATTGTGGGTCCTACCTCAAGCCAGGGGTCTCAGAGAACACAAGAGAAAGTGATGCTTAGCCTGACCTTGAAGGTAGATAAGAACTGAGGGGTTGTTCCAGGCAGAGGGTCCTTCATGTGCAAAGCAAGAAGGAATGAGGGAAAGTGGTGAACTGAAGAAATTACTTGTATGTGATGTAACCAGAATGATGTGAACTGCCTGAGAATGAAAGGCAGACAGTAGCCAGATTACACAAGACCTTGTTTGAAATGGTAAGAGGTTTTGATTTTGCCCAAAGGTGATAGAAAACTATGAAGAAATTTTAAATAGAAGAATGACATGCTCATTCACTTTTTTTTACTGTGGTAAAGTCACATAACATAAATTTTACCATCTTAACCATTTTGATATATATAATTCAGTAGTATATGAAACAGGTCTTTAGAGGTTTTTCACCTGGCAAATCTGAAACTCTATACCCATTGAGCAACAACTCCTTTTTCCCCCTCCCTGCCACCAACTCTTGGTAACCACGATTCTACTTTCTGTTTCTATGAGTTTGATTACTTTTGATACCTCATAACAGTGGACTCGTATGGTATTTGTCTTTCTGTAACTGGCTTATTTCACTTATAACATCCTCAGGATTCATCCATTTAGTAGCATGTGGCAGGATTCCTTCCTTTTTAAAGGTGAATCATATTCCATTGTGTGTATTTCGTTTATCGGTCTTCTGTCTGTGGGCATTTGGGTTGCCTCCACCTCTTGCCTATTGTGAATCACGCTGTTACGAACATAGGCGAGCAGATATCAGCATGATCATTTCAAGCAGACGCTCTGGCAACCACATATTTGGAGGATGGTCTGGAGTGGTTTGCAACTGGAGTTGGGAAGGTACAATAAGATGATGACTTCTGAACTCCTATAGTGGTAGCTGTGGAGATGGATAGAGTGGGACAGATTTGAGGAAGACTTAAGCTTATAGAATTGAAAATACTTCCAAATCGCACAGTTGGATGCAGTGAAGGAGGAGGGAATTAGAGAAAAGCAGTGATTACAGTTGGTTTGTAGGTAGAGCATGAAGGAAGCCATTGGCTTTTGAAGCCTAGGTCAACCTAGGGATGGATTTGTGCAGAGAGCCTGTGCCTCACTAAACGGGAAGAGGAAAATACTGGACGAAACAAGGGGACTCACAAATGCCTCAATGTCCAGGTCTAACTGATGTGTAGGATAAAATATAGTCATGAGAACAGAGGGGGTTAGTTGTGGCCACATTCTTTTTGTGAACTTGCAGCGTGAAAAGAGCTCTTAGAGAAGAAATATCAAGGGACGTTTTTGCACTGTATGAAGCAAGTTTTAGCTAGCTTGGCATTAAGTTCTATTATTACAGGATCAAAGGCTGTATATAATGCCAAAATACTCAAGTTCATGCCCAGCTTTGAAGCTTGTGGACCTCAACTGTGAGTACAGTATTGGAATAATCCTAGAGAGCACAAAACAAGAGGCTGCACATATCAAAATTCTTTTTGCTGAAGTCACTGGTGTGGTCCAAGACTTAGTTTATATTAATACCAGTTGTACACAGTGCTTAGAGAAGTTGTTAGCATCCAAAAAAATGTGCATTTTTTAATGTTTAAATTTTTGCTGCACTAATCCCCTTTCTAGATATTTGGATTTTATTTTTTAATTTTATTTTAATTTTTTATTAAGATCATTTTATTTTAAAAGTTTTCAAATTATTTCAAGCAAACTGGAAATAATTTTACAGTAAACACCTTTATGTCCATCACCTAGATTTTATCATTGCCATTTAATGATAACCTCATTAAGATATGACTCATATACCATACACTTCACCTATTGAAAGTTATGTATTTGGACTTTAAATAAAGACTTGCTGTTTTAAAATTTTTACCTGGAAGTCATTGCAAATTTATAGAAAAGGTGTAGGAAAAGTATTAAGAAAACCCAAATATCCTCTACCCAGGTTTACATAATCTTGATATAATTTGTTTAACATTTAAATGATTTAACATCTGCTTTTAACATCCCCCCTACAGTGTGTTCCTGCCACTTGAGAGTAAGTTGTATGCATCATTGTGCTAGTACTTACTGTGTATTGGCTAAAATGGGGATATTTTCTTTTTTTTAACATCTTTATTGGAGTATAATTGCTTTACAATGGTGTGTTAGTTTCTGCTGTATTACAAAGTGAACCAGCTATACATATACATATATCCCCATATCTCCTCCCTCTTGCGTCTCCCTCCCTCCCACCCTCCCTATCCCACTCCTCTTGGTGGTCACAAAGCACAGAGCTGATCTCCCTGTGCTATGCGGCTGCTTCCCACTAGCTATCTATTTTACATTTGGTAGTGTATATATGTCTATGCCACTCTCTCACTTCATCCCAGCTTACCCTTCCCCTTTCCCGTGTCCTCAAGTCCATTCTCTATGTCTGTGTCTTTATTCCTGTCCTGTCCTTAGGTTCTTCAGAACCATTTTTTTCTTTTTTTTTTTTAGATTCCATATATACATGCTAGCATACGGTATTTGTTTTACTCTTTCTGCCTTCACTCTGTATGACAGACTCTAGGTACATCCACCTCACTACAAATAACTCAATTTTATTTCTTTTTATGGCTGAGTAATATTCCATTGTATATACGTGCCACATCTTCTTTATCCATTCATCTGTCGATGGACACTTAGGTGCTTCCATGTCCTGGCTATTGTAAATATGCTGCAATGAACACTGTGGTACATGACTCTTTTTGAGGGATATTTTCTTACATAGCCACAATACAGTTGTCAATGTAAATAACTTTAATACTGATGCAATACTTTAATCTACTTTCTATATTCCAGTTTTGTCAATTGATCCAATGATGTCCTTTTTAATATCCTTTTCCCCCTTCCAGTACAGGGTCGTCTAAGATCAAATATCTATTTAATTGTCATGACTTTTTAATCTTCTCCAATCTGGAAGAGGTCCACAGTCCTTCATGACACTGACATATTTAAAGGATACAAGCCCTTTTTTTGAATAGAATGCTCCTCGTTTGGGGTTTGTTGGGTATTTCCAAATGACCACGTTCAGGCAGCTGTCCTCGTAGGAGTCCTACATAAGTGATGCTGAAGCCCTTTCAAAGTATCACATCCCGAGGCACATCATGTCCATTTTGTCCCCTTTGGTGGTGCTACTTTTGATCACCTGGTCAAGGTTTTGTCCAATTTCTCTACCATATTTTTACTGTGTTTTCCTGTATATTTAATAAGCAATTTGTAGAAAGACACCTTGACTATGCAAACATAATGCTTCTCATCTGAAGTTTCCTCCTAGATTTAGCATCCGTTGACATTTCTTGCCTGAACTCACCTTTCCCACGATTGTGAAATGGTAATTTTACAAACCCGATGCCCTCTCTGTGTTTACCATTTGGCACTCAGCCTTCCACTGAGGGCTGGAACAAGAGCCCTTCCTACTCCCATTTATTAATCTATTTATTACCAGTTCTTCCTCCTGGGTTTTAATTTTTTCTGTGGCTTACAATTCATTACTGTCTCACATTTGGCCTGTGAGATTCCCTTCAAGTTATTTCCTGTATCTTTGTAACATCCTCCTATCAGATTTTCTGAGCATGTTCTTACTTTCTGGCATAAGAAGATTCAGAAGATTGAGATCTGATCATCTGAATCATGCAATGTCATACGTGTAATGTAAAATATAATCATTTTGTTCATTTGCGGGACCATCATCTAGGGATGAAAATTATTAAAGAGCTGCCTACACTTAGCCACCCCAAGACAGAATATCATCTAAGAAATCTACAGTTGATACATCAAACCTACAGCAACTGACAGAAAAATTCAGGCATGCATCATAGAATAATGAAGTATTTTAATAAATCATTGCTTTGTAAACGTTAAAAGTTTTTACTTGGTGACCCAGTTTTAATGGCATATTACGTATTTTTAAACAATCTTCATAGAAGTAAATAAACAAAGCTTTGAATATAGTCTCTCTAGAAAGGGTACTTAACTAGTGGTTCTCAACACAGAAAAGTGTTCATTTTATTTATTATTCTTTTAGGGTTATTAGGATACTTTAAGCAAGGTATTTGAGATTTCTCCAGAACTTGTGCTCTAGATATTTCTTTTTTCATTTCTATAATTCAACATGCTATCTATATTTCATGTAAATTGTCACATTCTTCCACCTGTGCCTTTTTATTTCATGCTCATGTTTCTCCTCTCCTTACATATTTTCCTGTCAACTTTGGCTACAGGAAAAAGAAATCAAAGTTAAAGAGATGCATGTCAGAGGCCTTATTTAATGAAAATGTCCCTTGTGAATGGTATTTAGAATCAGTTCTTCAGAGAGAAGCATTTTCTTTGTGTGTGTTATTCCTTTGGACTCAGTTCATAGTACCTCGAGTGATTTTCTAACTGCATCAAGGTGAACACACATGCAATGATACGCTCTATTAAAAAGCAGTTAAATGGGGTAAGAAAAATTAATTCAGGAAGTATTTATAGAGTGCGCACTTGGCACCATGCTAATTTAGAGGCATCCAAAAAGTTCTATAATATTCATTCCCATGAAAAGCTTAAGACTTTGAGGAAATAAGACAATCACAAGAAATATCAGATAATAGTACCACTGAGAGACACTGGATTCGTTAAAGTAAGACTACTACTTTGATAGGGCTGTGCTTGAAAATCATTCTCCACTGTTTATCTGTTGGTGGAGGTGTGCCCGCTGCAAGGGATCTCATCTGCTGGCTGCTGGCCCCCATCTGTTGGGGTTCAAGTGGATGGCGGGGTAAGATAGCCTTAGTTTCAAGATCTTGAGGACTTTTGGATAGTTACAGTAGTAGGAAGTTGGAAATATAAGACTTGGGCCATCTCTTTGATCTTGCCTCTCTCTAGCTACCAGCACATTTATTGAACCCTGGGGGAGAAGGTGGTGAAAAACTAGAAATTATTTTGACGCTTACATAGTTTTCAATGTGATAGGTGAGATATGCATTAAACAACTAATTTCACAGATAATCATTTAATTATAATTTTTATAAGAAAAGAATAAAATACGAATTTATTTACAATAGCATAATTTATAAAATTGTTACAGCATGATGATTAAAAAGTAAAATGAAAAGGAGATAAAAGTGTACCTGGCTGTATTACGTGATATGTTTTTATTTTTAATTTTTATTGGAGTATAGTTGCTTTACAATGTTGTGTTAGTTTCTGCTATACAGCAAAATGAATCAACCACATGTATACATATATCCCCTCCTTTGTGGATTTCCTTTCCATTTAGGTCACCACAGAGCATTAAGTAGAGTCCCCTGTGCTACATACTAGGTTCTCATTAGTTATCTATTTTATATATAGTAGTGTATATATGTCAATGCCAGTCTCCCAGTTCATCCCACCACCACACTTTGGTGTCCATATGTTTTTTTCTCTATGTCTGCATCTCTATTTCTGCTTTGCACATAGGTTCATTTAATTATAATTGTGATGATGGCAAACAGTTTCGTTTTTCTGAAAGTCCATGGAAAGTATCAGATCCTCTCCTCCTGGGCAGAGACACGAAGTCTGCTGCCAGCAAATCTTCAGAGATGCTACATTTATGCAACCGCAAAATGAATGGGCAGTGGCATTTTGGGTTTAGAAAAGGCCTTTTTGGTGGAGGAGGGGCACCTCTTGCAAACTGCTCCTTTTGTTGATGTGACGAGTTCTGAGAAAACACATACCATCTTCTATAACATTATCTTTAGGTTCTCACTGTATCTTTAGCATGTTGAACAATAGTACATCTGGGAAGATTTCACAATTACAGAAAATTCTTGCTGCTCAGGACACAATTTCTGCTGCAGTCATAGGGCACATTAAAAAATTAATTAATAATCCATTAAAGTATGATGCTGGGGCAATTAGTTTAATATTTGATGTGCCTCATATCCTCTAGCTTATTTGTATTAAAAAAATTCAGTTGAAATTTTAGTCTTCTTTTAGTGTATTAAGTTTTCACCACAATTTTTTTAGGGTGTATTGGTTACAATTCTTGTTTTGTTTCTATGATTGTGCCATGATGCTATCATGATGGTTGTCTAATTGTGATAGAGATACAGTTTTTTTGGTGTACAATAAATAAATAGGAAAAATTTCACATGCTGAAATAAATGTTTTCCCCATTTTTCTTGAAACCTAAAAATGCTTGGTTTATCTTTAATTCCCCCACATCTGAGACAAACATATGTAAAGAAATAGTTTACTTTTCTTTTGACTCCTTGAAAGAAAAATTAACAGTGCATCACATTGATAAATGGCAACTGCCATTTGGCCTTGAGTCAGGGAGGCAATAGGGAATAGTAGGGACTGGGGCTTGCATGGATGGGGCATGCTGGGTGCAAGGGAGCAGCTGCTACTCAGCTTCAGCCCATTGTTGCCATTTGGGAATGTGGGCCCTTTGTTGGAAGAGCTTCCACATTTTCAAGAGAAGTTGTAACTCCAAATTTTCATGTGAAATCTACTGGCATTTAAAGGTCAATCTTAAATAGACACCATTTGGGCCAAACAAAATGTATCTGCCGGCTGAGTTTGACCTGTAAGCTACCACAGACAGGGGCTTTAGAGTGAGTGGGAAAGAAGGGCACAGGCCCCTGAGGTCCCAGGGCTGCAGGCTGCTTTGGAGAACGATAGCTGTGCAAGTGAAGCTGAACCAAAGCTGGGAGCAGCTAGAGTCTGACCAGGTACTGGGGCAGCAGGATGGGCAGCAAGCTGTTTGGGCACCGCCCCGTGTATGCATGCTGAGAGCAAGTGGGACAGTGGTGGGCCACCTGGACTCTGGTCTGCGCTTCGCTAGGCCGCAACACTGCTTGGTTTGACTGCCCTACAGGGTGCCTGGATCATTCAGGGGGAGACCCTGAGAAGGACACAGTAGGCTTCCTTCTTAATGGTGCTGGTGGGTTCTGGGGCAGTTAATTGGAGAGAAAGCGACAAGAGAGAACTGTGTTTAGATCAGATAATGAAGCAAAGGTTACAGGTGACGCGAAGAGGCCAGAAGGCTTAACAGGAGGGTATGACCTGCTCGAGGGTCAGGGAAGCCTCCACGTGAAAATCAGTTGAAGCCGAGATCTGAAAGGTGGGTAGCAGTGAACCAGGCAAAGGGCGGGAAAAGAGACCTCCAGGGGGAGGGGCGAGCCCGAGAGCTGGCCCTGAGGTGAGAAGGCCCGGCGTGCATTGAAGGAAACGGAAACTATGCGGAAAGGAAGCGTGGTCCTTACGAAGCTGGAGCCATGATGTGACAGTAAGGTTTTAATGTTGTGCTGCAATGGTGTTGACCTTTAGTCCTAAGCCTAATGTTAAATAGGAGCATGGCATGATCAGGTTAGTATTTTTTTTAAAGTAGATTTTATGTTGAAATATAACATATGTAGAGAAAAGAGTATGAATCCTAAGTGTGGAATTTAATGAATGTTTACAAAGTGAACACCCCCATATAACCAGTACCCAGAATTCCCTGTTCCGGTCATTGTCTCCCCCTTCCCCACACCCCCAGGGTTACCAGTATCTTTTCTTTTTTTGAAATAAAAATCCACAATTTTTTTTATTATTGGGGTATAGTGTTTTACAAAGTTGTGTTAGTTTCTACTGTACAGCAGAGTGAAGTAGAGCTCCCTGTGCTATACAGCAGGTTCTGATTAGTTATCTATTTTATACATATTACTGTATATATGTCAATCCCAATCTCCCAATTCATCCCACCCCACCATTCCCCTATTGGTGCCCACACGTTTGATCTCTACGTCTGTGTCTCTATTTCTGTCTTGCAAACAGGTTCATCTGTACCACTTTTCTAGATTCTACATATACGTGTTAATATACAATATTTGTTTTTCTGTTTCTGACTTACTTCACTCTGTATGACAGTCTCTAGGCCCATCCACGTCTCTACAAATGACCCAATTTCATTCCTTTTTATGGCTGAGGAATATTCCATTGTATATATATACCACATCTTCTTTATCTTTTTGTCTTTAAATGGGCATTTAGGTTGCTTCTATGACCTGGCTACTATAAATAGTGCTGCAATGAACACTGAGGTGAAAAAAGAAAATTACAGACCAATATCACTGACGAATATAAACACAGAAACCCTCAACAAAATACATCTCAGTAGATGCAGAAAAAGCTTTTGACAAAATTCAACAACCATTTATGATTAAAAACTCTCCAGAAGGTGGGCATAGAGGGAACTTACTTCAACATAAGAAAGCCATATGTGACAAACCCACAGCAAACATCATTCTCAACGGTGAAAAACTGCACTTCCTCTAAGATCAGGAACAAAACAAAGATGTCCACACTCACCACTATTACTCAACATAGTTTTGGAAGTCCTAGCCATGGCAATCAGAGAAGAAAAAGAAATAAAAGCAATACAAATTGGAAAAGAAGAAGTAAAACTGTCACTCTTTGCAGATGACATGACACTATACATAGATAATCCTAAAGATGCCAACAGAAAACTACTAGAGCTAATCAATGAATTTGGTAAAGTTGCAGGATGCCAGTACCTTGACTTCCAACATCGCAAATGCGTTTTGCCTAAAGGACCTAAATAGACACCTTTGTGAAGAAGACAGTGGCTTCTTCATCAAAAGTGCTCAGCTACACTGATCATCAGGGAAACTCAAATCAAAACCACAATGAGCTATCACCTCACACCTGTTAGAATGGCTGTCATCAAAAGCACAAGAGATAAGTGCTGGTGAGGATGTGGAATAAAGGGAACCCTCCTACACTGTTGGTGGGAATGCAAATGGTGCAGCCACTACGGAAAAGAGTATGAGGTTCCTCCAAAAATTAAAAACAGAACTACCATGTAATCCAGCAATTTCACTCCTGGGAATATATCTAAAAGAAATGAAAACAGGATCTCAAAGAGATATATGCACTTCCATGCATATTGCTTCATTTAATTCAAAATAGCCAAGATATGGCAACAACCTAAGTGCCCATTAACGGATGAATGGATAAAGAAGATGTGGTATATATGGAAATCCTGCCATTTGTGACAGCATGGATGGAACTTGAGGGCACTGTGCAAAGTGAAATTAGTCAGACAGAGAAAGGCAAATGCTGTATGATCTCATTAAAGGTGGAATCTTTTTTTAAAAAAAGTCAAACTCATAGAAACAGAGAGTAGGATTGTGGTTACCAGGGGCTTAGAGGAGGGGGAGATGGAGAGACACAGGTTAAAGAGTACAAGTCTTCAGTTTTAAGATGAATAAGTTTTAGGGATCTAATGTACAGCATGATGACTGTAGTTATTAATACTGTATTATATACTTGAAACTTCCTAAGAGAATAGATCTTAAGTGTCCTTACCCCCCACACACACACACACAACACACACACACACACACACACACACACACACATGGTAACTCTGTGAAGTGAGGTGATAGATGTGTAAACTGACCTGATTGTGATAATCATTTCACAAAGTATACACATATAAAATCATTGTATTATACACTTTAAATATATATAATTTTATTTGTCAACTAGACCTCAATAAAGCTGGAGAAAAAGAACCCCTTGGCTTTGCTTAGTATGCGGGCCTCTCACTGTTGTGGCCTCTCCCGTTGCAGAGCACAGGCTCCGGATGTGCAGGCTCAGCAGCCATGGCTCACGGGCCCAGCCGCTCCGCGGCATGTGGGATCTTCCTGGACCGGGGCACGAACCCGTGTCCCCTGCATCGGCAGGCGGACTCTCAACCACTGCACCACCAGGGAAGCCCGGCTTTGCCTAGTTTTGAACTTGATATATATGGCACTATAAATAGGTACTTCTTTGTGTCTGATTTACTTCCCTCAACAGCGTGTTTTTTTCTTCACTCAACATTCATGCCGCGGCACCTAGGTGTAGTGCATTCTACTTACCTTGCCATGCAGAATTTCAGTGTTACCCTTTCTACCGTTATAGACGTTTGGATTGTGTATAGTTTGATATTATTATAAATAATGCTACAAGGAGTATTCTTGTACATGTCTTTTGGTAAATACAGTATATGTGTGGATTTCTGTTGATTGTAGCTAATGTTTTAAAAACACCATCATAACTTCTGTGGTAGAATGAAATGGAGGGAAGGAAAAAGAAGAGGTGGAGAGAAGTGGAGAGTCTATTGCAGTAGCCCAGGTACTGCGGTGGTGGTGGCTTGGACTAAGGTATTGGTAGTGAAGATGGCAAATTGATGGATCCTAGAGCTTTTAGAAGCATTGCCACAACTTAGGTACTGATTGGGTATAGCGGATGAAAGAAAGGCAAATGTCAGCAGTACCTCCAAGATTTCTGACTTGGTTAATGTGGAAATTGGTGTTTAATTCATCATTAAATCATTCTGCTTTTACTAACTTGGAAGCCATTTGTGGAAGTGTATGAGTTATCATTGCTTGAGTTCATAATTGCTTGAATTGAAAAAAGTATGATTTTAGAAAGTCAACTAAAACAAGGTAGAGTTATTTGCATACAGTTTTTACAAGAACCTGACCACTGTAATCTTAAGCTTACAAAACTGAAATATATATTCTCCCTAAAGTGGTTTTAAATGTACTCATTAGCAATATTCCAATTAAAAAATGTTAGCATTTAAAAACATGTAGATGAGTAGGGAGGAGATTTCTATTCCTAAGGGAATTCAAACATTTTTCACTTTTGTCATGGCTTGATAGAGATTGGAATTATATCACCTGATGGCTAGATGTTGTGTAAAACGAATTGTTTTCAATTCAATTTCTTATAGACCAATGCCTTTGTCCCCTCAATTGCTCTTGCAATAGCTACCTTATTGGCAGTCTTAGCAACTGGGGCTGAAGCTGAAAGAGCAGAAACTCAACCACTGATTCATCCCTGAGCATGGATTTGGATACAGGTTGAGAAGCTTAAGCGGAAAGTGGTATGGGAACTTCTACTACTCCAACAGTTGAAACAAGAATTTTGTTTTCACAGCATCAAACTACACCTGGTACTTCACTGAAATTCAGGTTAATAAGAAATGATATGTGTTGCAAAGATTCTTAAGTCCCATTTAATTGTGGTTAACTTTTCTCTCTCTTTTGTCTTTTTAAATTACAGTACATTGTATATGGAACAGGAAATACCTAAGTTAACAGACAGCTGTAACCTTTCTTTTAGGTCTCAATAGTTTAATTCCTTTAGTATAATATTACCATTGAAAAGAATTCTAATTTTCCTCATCTTTAAGTCCTGCAGCTGGCTGTGGTTTAATTTCATGGCACATGTTTTTATTCTATTCATTTGTATTCTGGCTTATCTGTGACACATCACTTCGGGTCCTCACTTCGTCCCTGAGAGGCCTCCGTATCTCCCTGTGTTTCTTTTCACTGACATGACTCATAGGGCAGAGAACTGGGTGCCAAGGGAGACATGAGCTACGGAAAACATGATCTCTGCCGTCATGTTCTCCAGTTTTAAATATCCTTCGTATTGAAAGTCAGAATAGTTGTTGTTGTTGTTGCTGTTGTTTTGAGAACATTTATTGTCTTCATTTTTAAAAACCCTGATCAAATGTGCAAGATGCAGCTGTCATGTGTGTGATCAGGGTTGACTCCACTGTAGGGCAATGCAGTAGAAAGAGGGTTAGCACACAAGTCAAAAAAACCTAAGCTGTAATTGCGGGCACGTGGCTTTCTAACCACCTCCTCTTTTGACAGGTCTAGAGACGCTTTAAGCTTTGTTTTTCTCATCTATAAAATCAGGATAGTAACATCTGTTCTAGTGACCTGATGGTGTTGTTGTGGACATCAAATGAGACCCTGAGAAATGTTTGAAAAATTGAAATGTGCTATAGGAACATACCATGAAATTGATATTTTATAATGATCAGTTGTATCTGCTAAGTTGTTGTTTTGACTGCTTGCAACAGAGACCCAAATTAACAGCACCTTGAAAAAGATTGACGTCTATGTCTCTCTCATGGAACCGTATGATCTGCACAGTGATAGGAGCATCAGCGTCCTTTTATCTTGTTGCTCTGCCATCTGTAGGCTTCTGTCCTCATCTGCAAGGTCCAAGGTGGTTCATCACTTTGTCTAAATTCTGACCAGGAGTGTGAATGAAGCAAGAGGAATGGAAGGGCACATCCTTTCTCTTTAAAAGTCACACAACACTTCCTCTCATATACCATTCACAGTGCAAAGCCAGGGGCCACACCTGGCTAAGGGGGACGCTGGGAAGAGTGGTCTTCATTCTGGCAGTCACCCACCCAGCTGAAAAGTATAGGCACTTTTGAGACAGGCAGGGACCTGGGACCCTTTGCTGCAGTGTTGGCACCAGGACACACCTCTCCTCGAGCCACAAAATACAAAGAAACTCTACGGGACTAAAAATAACTGCATGCATGCGCAGTTGGGACAAATTCCGGACAACAAAATACAAAAAGACCAAAAAAACCAACTGCCACTTTTGAAAAGCCTGGAGCAAAAGCAGGGGGTTGGGAGGAAATGCAGGGTACTGCGCATGCCCCCTGCACACAGCACCACCTAAGGGGGGGGCAGACCACCAAAGCCACTCCTCCGGCCTGATCCCTGGACACACCTCTACCCTCACCCTGTATAAGGAACGAGCTCGCCCCCCCCCCCCACTCAGGGAGCAGGCAAGCAAGGGAACCTGTTGTTTGTTCTCACTCCTCTCTGCTGCAGCAGGGGCCCCAGTAAGGCCTTGCCTGAATCTCTTGTCTGGCCTCTGATCGGTTTCTATTTATTAAGGAGGACAAGAACCCTGGTCGGTAATGCTTTCACCAAACAAGATGGGGTAAAGAGATATTGGGATACATTTCTAAATCTCTGCCTCATGAATTGAGAAGGATAATAGGACTGAACTTTAAAAGAACAACCCTGTCGCATATATAATTTCTAATTTTTTAGTAGCTTTATTGCAAAGTAAAAGAGAACCAGGTGAAGTTAATTTTAGTGATGTATTTTATTTAACCCAGTATATCCTAAAGATTACCTTTTCAACATGGAATAAATATAAAAATCATTAATATGATATTTTACATGTTTTGGGGTACTAAGTCTTCACAATCAAGTGTGTAATTTCTAGCTACATCACATCTCAATTTGGACTAGCCACACTTTAAGCACTCAAGAACCACCTGTGCCCAGTGGCTACTGTATTGGACACAACAGCTCTAGAAAGAAGTAGACAAATGTTAGCGTGAGGAATTAACCTTCTGCATCATGTCCTGCTGATTTTATATTTTATGCAATATTCTGTGTATTGATTCATTCAACAAATATTTTCTAAGTATCCACTATATTCCAGGCGCAGTACTAGGCACTGGTGACACAGCAGTGAACAAAACTAACAACATCCCTGTGCTAATGGAGCATACATCCTGGTGGGGGAGACTCAGGCAATAAACAAATAAACAAGTAAATAGTGTGTCAGATAGCAAAACATGAAGAATAATATGGAGAAGAACAAAGTAGAATAACGTATTATGTGAAAGAAGAGCCATGGATATCTGGAAGAAAATTGTTCCAAGCAGCAGGAACAGTGAGTGCAAAGGCCCAGAGGCAGAGAGTGCTTGGCAATATTTAAGGAATGCTAAGAAGGCCAGTGTGGATTGCGCATTGCCTGTACTTTCTGTTTGTTTTAATATTTGTCAGTAAGACAAACTCTGTTTGCTGGGGCATTGAGAAAGTATATTTGCCTAATTTGTTTTGTTGTATGAAGTGCTCTTATTTGTGAAAAGAAAGAAAAAGATAGGTAAAGTGAGACTGTTTGGGCTAATTCATTGCTGATCAGGCACAATTACTTGAGTTCTAAATGCTCGCAGTTTTTTCAAAATATTTTTAAATGAGATATACAATGTACGTAACATGAGACCAATATGGTAGGAAATTGTTGCTATTTTGCTTTGACAAAATGTTGGTTTGCTTCATTCATTCAGTCCCTTAGTTCCTTGACTAAGGATGAGTAAGTACATCCTGTGTCCTTTATCTCATCTTATGATGCTGTTCCAAGCAGTGTAAGAATCATTAGGAAGGCAAAGATGAGTAAGGCTCTCCTGCCCTTAAGAAGCGGATGGAAGAGACAGAAATATAGAGAATTATTAAACAACGTAAAAGAACAGTCATAGAGATATAAGCAGGGAATTAAAGGTGAGACAGAATCTATGAAGGCTTCTTGCAGGAAATATCAGTTTTCCTCTACAAGGATAACTGAAGATTAATCTTGAAACTACAAAAGAAAAGGCCATTTCAGAGAGAGAGGGAGCATCACCTTTCGAATCCTCCTATTTTAGATTCAGGAGAAAAGAAATTGCTGAGCACTGGGTATATGCACAGAGAAGTAATGTATGACTTCCATCAGTATTGGAATCACATAGGAATTTATAAGACCATAGAAAAAACTGGAGTCGGAGAGTCACTATTCGGAGGTTATATGTTCTGAGATGTGCATTTTATTATTTTTCCTTTGTACGCCTTATGTATAGAATAGAGCTTTCTAGGCGGTTCCAGATACATTTTGCTAATAATAGTAAACATTTATTGAGTGCTTACTATATGCAGGGTCTGTTCTGAGTACTTTATAAGCATTAACCAATTTAATCCTCACACCAGCCTATGATATACTCATAGATACTACATGAGACACAAAGACAGCAATATGGCTTGTTCAAGGTCATCCGTGAAGCAGAAAATCCAGAACCAAGGCAGAATTTTACTGCTGACTCCCACTGACAGTCTTTATTAAAGTTTCAATGAAGAATAGAGCATGAATCTAAAAGCATGAAAACATTGAGTTTTAAGATCTCCCTGTGTGATCATTTTACCATTCATCTTTTCTGACAATGATAAATGAGTGGTTAAAGCTTGATTGGGAAGGAAGTCTTATATTGGAAAAAAATGGAAGAGAAAATCCATTCAAATACTTAGGTAGCATTTAAGGAGCGAGGAGAGCTGTCTCTTCGCACAAAACTCCTCAAACCGCCTGTCACAGCAAACCTCCAAAAGCAACGTGTCAGGAGGGGCAGAGGGGACACGTCAAACCTGTGGTCACTCTAACTCCTTTACCAAATAAGAAATGGATTTTGAGAGCATATCAGATGCTTGTCAAAATAGCAGCCCAGGAGAGAGCTTGCCAAGAAGGCACTTGACAGACTGCATGCTGGGAGTGCACAGGGACCAGACGTTGTCACGCGCCAGCATGCAGACAATTACAACAGAGACGGAAACAAGTATTTCCCTCCCAGAAATCTAATCCAAGAAAAAACATCAGTGTGTGTGTATACACTACGTATATAGTATGATTTCCAAAGGAAATCATGCCATCAAGTATCAGACACATTCGCCGATAAAAATGAATTTAGAAGGGAAAAGATGTTCTAAGCCTGTCTTGTTAGAAGTTATCAGGCACAACGTTTAGGCTAAATTCTTTTTTTTTTTCTGCAACAGTTTCACGCTTGTTTTAATCCATTTTGAAAGACTTCAGTTTAGGAAAGAAAAAGGTATGTGGCAGTAAAGAGTCACGATCCCTCAGCTGCAATTCTGAAATCTAAAATTCTCCACAAAGTGAAAGGTTTTCATAAGTCCGGCACCAAGATGCATTTGGGTGTAAAACCTGACCCGAACTAACATGAGGTTATATGTGTTTTTATTTATCACACTTAGTGTGAGTATTCATATATTTTGTTGCAAAAATCTTAATGAGTTTCATTCTGTGTTGCTTTGCGGTGCTTTTCTACACCCTGCTGTGGGTGTTACATAATACACAGTGTATGTACCACATTACTTTTCTAAAGTCCAAAAAATTCTGAATTCCCAAATGCATCTGGCCCTATGGCTTTCCAATGAAGTATGTAGACATACTTGTACTGGCAAATTGAATGAAGTGTGGACTTTCTATTTCTGATTTAGATTATTTTCATATTATTTATATTCCTGGTTGTTTTGGGAAGAAACATTATCAAGAATTAAAACTTAAATTGTAAAATCATTGCATACTTAGTTTTAGATTGTTGGTCTATATATATATATATATATATATAGGCATAATTCAGAGATATTGCAGGTTTGGTTCCAGACCACCACAATAAAGAGAATTCTGCAATAAAATGAGTCATACAAGTTTTTTGGGTTCCCAGTGCATATAAAAGTTATGTTTCCTCTATACTGTAGTCTATTAAGTAATAGCATTATGTCTAAAACAATGTACATACCTTAATTTAAAAAAATTGCTATCCTCTGAGCCTTCAGTGAGTCATAGTAGTAACATCAAAGATCACTGATCACAGATCACCATAACAAAGATAATAATAATGAAAAAGTCTGAAATATTGCAAGAATTACCAAAATGTGACCCAGAGACATGAAATAAGCAAATTCTGTTGGAAAAATTGCGTCCATAGACTTCCTCCACATGGGGTTGCCACAAATCTTCAATCTGTAAAAAACGCAGTACCTGGGAAGTGCAGGACAACCTGTATGAACTGCTAACACCCACCTGGCGCAAAGGACCAAAGGACTGGCCCCAACATGGTGCTAACAGACTGGACCAAACTTTAACCTGGCTTCCACCTGTACTAGCCATGTTCCTGATGGTGGCCCCAGCTCCCATGCTGAGTGTTTGCTCAAGAAAACACAATGCTGCCGAACCACAAAGTATCCATGTCCCAGCCCCCTGTGCCAAACCATTTTCAGTAATTCTCCACTTACTTCCCTTCTGTAATTTTCCATTTTCTCGTACCCTCTCAGTCCCTTTTTTGTTCCCCCGTTTTCACTTCCCTGTCATCTCTTTTTTGTTTTCTCTCTGTTCGGCCCTTCAAAACCTCAGTTACCTTTGCCTAAGTTAGAGTTGAGCTTGATTTATGCCGAAGTCGCTTTCCCCTCCTGCAAGAGTCTGAATAGAATCTGTCTTGCTGCCTCTCACAAGGGCCCAGCACTGCTTTTCTTTGACACTGGTTTCTGGTCCAGCGTATAAGGAGCTTGGAAGTTGTCATTCTACCATAATAAGTAAAAGACTGAGTACACTGAAGATCAACCCATTGCCCCTCAAATTGGAGAAACACGTAGATACAGAGTCACACTTATTGAAGCAGAGATGCCCATAGGAAACAGTGCTGGAGTAGGAATATCTGAGTTGTAATTGATGAATTGCTGAAGGCTCCAAGTGTGAGAGTTTAAAAACTCCAGTCTTAGGAAGGCCCTGTCCTTCTGTGAATTTTATCTCTGGAAGCCCTACCAGGTTCTCTCAGTGAAGATTGGAGAAAAGTCCCATGCTGCTTCAGAGGGAGGGGAAAAAACAGTCATTCTGAAATATGCATTCTTTTCTTCTAATAAGTCCTGCCCTCAAGGGAAATCGTTTTCCTGGAGCCTAAACTACTGGTGGAAATGCAAAGGTACAGACCCTTTGGAAGACAGTTTGGTGGTTTCTTATAAAACTAAATATTCTCTTACCAATGATCCAACAACCGTGCTCCTTGGTATTTACCCAAAGAAGTAAAAAACTTATTTCCACATGGAAATCTGCACATGGATGTGTAGAGCAGCTCTATTCATAATTGCCCAGACTTGAAGCAATCTTTATTTATTCCTTCTCTAACACTCTTCCTCTCTTTTGTAGACTTGAGTTCCTGGCCTGTAACCTTCTTTTTTTTTTCCTATCTCTGAAGAACTTCTTTTAATATTCCTTTCAGGGCAGTTCCTCTGGCAACAATTCAGTTTTCATTTTTCTGAGCTAGTCTAATGATCATTCACTTTTGTTTCTAATTAACATCTGTCACCATACATAGATACAGAGTTTTTTTTGCGGGGGTGGGGGGGTTAAAGCTTTTAAAGATTTAGTCTCTTAGAAAGTTTTAAAGGGGGTGGGACTGAAAGTTTCAACCCTCTCATCACAGGGTTGGACCTCCTGGCACCACCCTCCATCCTCAGGTACTTCCAAAAGTCCTCATTCACATAATAAAAGACACCAGGCCTTTGCTACAGAGCATGCTCTGGTTTTATTAGAAATGGTTACTTCCCCCCTACCCCCACCTAAAACAAGAGGAATTCTTCCCTCAGATCTTCCTTATGAGAGACTGACGAGGTTCCTGGAAGTAAAACCCACAGAAGACTTCACCCCCACAAGCTTCTCTTCTTAAAGCTAATCCGCACTCTGCCTCCAGGAATTCGTCCAAGGTACCAGTGAAGTGCTCCTGCCAGTTGACGGCTCCAGTGGCTTCTGCTCCAGGTAAGGTGGTGTTGGCTGTTATTCTGTGTCTTTGCCTGTCTCGTCAGATTTCAAGGTGGTCATTCTTCTGTGACCTCATTTCTTTAACTAGTTAAAGAAACATCACTGATTTGCAGTCTGTTCAACTTTTCTCTTGTTGTAAGGACAGAAGTGATGACTTCCAAGCTCTCTTCATGTTGGAGCTGAAATCAGAAGTTCTCTATTGCATTTAAAAATACAGCATGCAAAAATCCTTTTTCCTCCTGGTAGAATCATTTTAGTTAAGTTGCACAATGATGGGAATTATTAAAACATTGAGTGAGGTGAAATGGTCTTGAAAAAATGTTACTGTTTGTTGAGTTAGAGTTTGCTTAAAAATAAAACTGAAATTCTTTATTTGTGCGAAAAGTCATTTGGGGGTCTTAACTCCGTACCCATATTTTTTAATAAAATAGTGTCAATGATGACAAAAATGTCAAAACAGAGAGCTGATAACTGCTATATTCCTTGTAAATTACCAAGGAGATATGTATAGATTTCTAATATAGCTATGTGGATTTTTTTTATTTAAACAGTTGACCCAAAGTTTTAAAGTCCATTTGCCAGGCACTGATTTAAGCACTATGGGAGTACCTGCCCTCAAGGACATTACAATCTAATTGGGAAACTAAAACTAACATGAAAGTGAGCTGTCAAGTGCAGCAAACTGAACTGAACTAGGAAATGATGAGACTCATGACTGATTCCAGGTAAGAAATGAATGTTCAAACATGGTTCTGATTTTGGAAATGTATGTGGTTCTATGAGGTACATTTATTTTCACCATTTCCCATTGGCAGCTCAAAACATTTAGAGTCATGTGCAGTTGGCATACACTCAATGTATGGAGATCCTGGCAAACTGCTGCTCTCCTGAGTCCCATGTATGCCCTCTTCACAAACTGTCCATTCCTGCCCCTCCAGCAGGATCTCCTGGACTTCCCTGTGATCTAGCAACTAATGGTTTAACAGCTGGGACAACAAGAAGTCTCTAGGACTCAACTCTGGCACCCAAGGTGTTATAGTTTGTTGCTGTTAAATACTTCTTGAATTTAATTTTTATTTTATATTAGAATATAATTGATTTATAATGTTGTATTATTTTCAGGGGTACAGCAAAGTGGTTCAGTTATACATATACATACATCCATTCTTTTTCAGATTCTTTTCCCATAAAGGTTATTACAGAGTATTGAGTAGAGTTCCCTGTGCTATACCGTAGGTCCTTGTTGATTATCTATTTTATATAAGGTAGTGTGTCTATGTTAATCCTAACCTCCTAATTTATCCCTCCCACCACCTTTCCCCTTTGGTAACCATAAGTTTGTTTTCAAAGTCTGTTTCTTTTTTGTAAATAAGTACATTTTTTTAGATTCCACATGTAAGTGATATCATATATTTGTCTTTCTCTGTCTGACTTACTTCACTTGATATGACAATCTCTAGGTCCATCCATGTTGCTGCAAATGGCATTATTTCATTCTTTTTTATGGCTGAGTGATATTCCATTATATATATATGTACCACACCTTAAATATTTTGAATAGAACCTTGTTCATATTTGTTTTGACTTGTCTAGAAGATGCCAATATATTCACACACAAAAAATGAAATATTGTTTATCATTTCAGTGATGAAGAAAGTCAATCAGATGGCTGGAAATTTCTAGTGACATGACAGACAAAATCTTAAACTGAGCAATTGTGACTGCTAACTGCTGCTTGGAAAGACTAGTCACAGGAGAAATTGCTTGGTGTCAAGATATTAGAATGATCAGGGACGTGGTGATAAAAAAAAGGTAAGGTAAAATCATCTCTCTCAAATGATGTATAGGTAAAGGTTGTTTGTCATTAGGAAGTCACACAATGTTGAAATGGATAGAATTTGTTCCAAACTGAAGAAAAAAGCTTGAGTTTTTAATTATGATGTGGAGCTGTCTTACTGTTGTTTATTGTGTATCATTTGGTGGCTCATTTTTCAATTGGTTTCACAGGGGAGAGTGGATACTCCTTCATTTTTAACCAGAAGTCTCCAAAAGTACTTTTTTAATATTAGCTTTTATATTAGTATTTTCTCAGCGCAGGGTGCAGAGGCACGTTGGAGAGATTTGTGATGTCGATTCTGTAAGCATTGCTTGTGAAGACGTTCCCGATGAGCTTTCTTTAATGTTTAGGAGATGCCTGAAATGCAACCTCTGGAGCTGGATAGATCTATGTAGCCTTCAGTAAGTTATTTTGGTTTCAACGTCCTCATCTGTAAAATGGAGATATCCAGTAGCTCCATGGAAAGTTGTTTTGAAAACTAGAAATGGTGTATGTAAAGTGGCTACCAGAGTACCTGGAACATGGTAGGAACACAACAAATTATCAACTAAAATTTTTTTTTTTTTTTTTTGGTGGTATGCGGGCCTCTCACCGCTGTGGCCTCTCCCGTTGCGGAGCACAGGCTGCGGACGCGCAGGCTCAGCGGCCATGGCTCATGGGCCCAGCCGCTCCACGGCATGTGGGATCTTCCCGGACCGGGGCACGAACTCGCGTCCCCTGCATCGGCAGGTGGACTCTCAACCACTGAGCCACCAGGGAAGCCCATCATGGTGAGATTACTGAAGTCTTTTTATAGCTATAAAGCTTGAATATCATGCCTACACTTCATAGTCCTTCAATCTGATTTGGCTTTGGTGATTACTGAAGAGTTATTTTGTTTTGTTTTGTTTTGTTTTAATTTTTTTCTAAAGCGTACTAAAGAAATTGTCCTCTTTATTGGCCAGAGCGTTAGTTATTTTTTTCTGCAAATTCTTCTTTAACGGGCCAGACAGTAAATATTTTTGGCTTTGGGTATCTTACGGTTTCTGTTGCATGTACTCAACTCTGCCATCGTAGCAGGAGAGCAGTATAAAGGGCATGGGTGCATCCCCATCAAACCTCATTTACAAAACCACAGGACCGGCCAGATTTTACCCACACTTTGTATTTTGCTGCTCTAGAAACTGGTGGTTTCTACAGTACATGACGCTTGGTACCTGTTTGCCATTTACTTACCTCATAATGATTACCTTTACTGATTTTATTTTATAGATAAGGGCGTTGATATTTTGGATGGTATTTGAAACATGGAATTTTTTAAATGTTCCATATCTTTTTTTCACCCAGCTTTACTGAGGTATAACTGACAAATAAGGTAAGGTTTCTAAAGTGTACAATGTCATGGTCAAACATGGAATTTTTATTGTTCCGAGAATATTTACCAAAATCTCCTTTACAGATAATTCACCCAAATAACTCAAAGAAATAATATACAGAAAAAAAAGTCAGCTATAACATAATAGAGATCAGGTCTTAACACCTCCATCTAAGAAGGAATGTATATGAATCATATTTACAGAAAAAAAGCTGTGTATCTGTGTAAAATATTGTTTAAAAATTTTTAGGGGGGCTTCCCTGGTGGCGCAGTGGTTGAGAGTCCACCTGCCCGATGCAGAGGACAGGGGTTTGTGCCCCAGTCCGGGAAGATCCCACATGTCGCGGAGCAGCTAGGCCCATGAGCCATGGCCGCTAAGCCTGTGCGTCCAGAGCCTGTGCTCTGCAACAGGAGAGTCCACAACAGTGAGAGGCCTGCGTACCACAAAAAAAAAAAAAAAAAAAATTTAGGACTTTTCTCTCCTTAAGGACCATTTTAGAGGAAATTATTTTTTTAGTGGATTTGGATTTCTAATTGTATTTGGGTTAATCATGCACACAGTTGCCTGCTACCTCTGTCTTTGAACTTGAGAAACTCTAGCAGGCATTCAACAGGGAATAGATGCTCAATGTGTTGTACAGTAGGATAGGTAATCACCATGAGATACTGCCACTGACGTGATGAGGGGGAAAGATGATACATATGTACATAAATGTCTCTCTAGGCCTAGGTAGGTGTTGCTACCTGTTCACAGCTAGTGATTCTATTATCAGTTTATCCCTCATAGAGTGATGATTACAATATTGCTTCTAAAGAAATGTCCTTGTGTGTTTTCCTGTCATCACGGGAAAATGGAAATAAACCAAGGAGGTCTAGCTAGGTTGGGATTGGATTGTATAGATTGTCATTGACAGCTTTTTACAAAACCTGCCACTTGTAACTCTTTTCCTTAGGCCTGACTGCCCAAGACCGTGGCATGAAACTCCATCCAACAGGAGAGGAAGCCCTTGGTTTCTTAGGTTTTCTTAGCAGGAGTGTCATTTGTATGCTTGAATATAAATTTTGCCCTTTGAATAGATTTTTTTTTATCATAGTAACCACTACAGCACTATACACACAGTAGGTTCTCAGTAAATACTTATTAGCTCCCCAGACTTATAACCTATAGGGTTATACTATTAGCGTTTGTATTTGGCCTTCGGGCCTACATACTTAGTAGACTATCATTGTTAGATTTTAGCATATGTCAGGTAGAAATCAAAACTCCTGTACATAAAATGCTCCCATATTTTTGTTCTTAAACATATCTGTGACAACAACCATAAGAATCTACTACAAATGTAACATAATGGCCACAAAAATAGTCTTCGTGTGTGTAAAGCTTTCAAGAAGAATGTATAGATCTTCCTCACTTAACGATGGGGTTCCATCCTGATAAACCCATCAAAAGTTGAAAACATCATAAGTCAAAAATGCATTTAATACACCTAACCTACCAAACATCACAGCTTAGTCTCGCCAACCTTAAATGTGCTCAGAATACGTACATTCATCTAACAAATGCAAAATCATCTAACACAAAGCTTATCTTATAATAAAGTGTTGAAAATCTCATGTAATTTATTGAATACTGCACTGAAAGTGAAGAACAGAATGGTTGTCTGCATCCAGAATGGTTGTAAGTGTATCAGTTGTTTACCCTCGTGGTTGCGGGGCTGACTGGGAGCTGTGGCTGCCACTGCTCAGCATCATGGGAGAGCATCTTACTCATAGCAGTAGCCCAGAAAAAGCTCGAAATTCAAAGTACAGTTTCTATGAAACACGTATCACTTTTGCATCACTGTAAAGTCAAAAAATCATGTGTCGAATCATCACATGCCAGGGACCACCTGTAGTTTATTTCTGTGTCTAATAAGATGACAATGTCATCACTCAAAATGCAGAGGATTCAATGAAGAGAATTTTCTTTAATTCTGATGGATGAGAAAATGCAGTTAGCGATTTGTAATTGATGGGACTAGAGAGAGAGAGAGAGTCTTGTCATCCTTGAGTTCGTATTAGTGGAGTAACAGCAGGCACATGTTTCCCAAATTGAGTCCGTTCTTTCAACAAGTATTTGCATGCCTTTCTGTGTGCCAGGAGCTGTATTAGTTGCCGGGCATTCAGTTTTAAACAAGACGGAAAACGAAGCTCCTGATTCTCACGGAGCCCACAGCCTTACAGGTGAGACAGTGGATTCCTGGGCTATAGGAACACGTGATATCTTGGACTAAGTAACATTTAAGTTAGAACATGTATTTAAACTTTCAGAGGAAAAGAGAGCTGATGGTGTTTTCTTGTTTGTTTGTTCATTTGTTTGTTTTTGGCTTCGGGGTATGCGGGATCTTAGTTCCTCGACCAGGGATCAAAGCTGTGCCCCCTGCAGTGGAAGCGCAGAGCCTTAACCACTGGACCATCAGGGAAGTCCCTGATGGTAGTTTAGAAACTCACAATGAGAGCATGAGTTAAGAGGATTAGGCCTTATATACATATAAACGCTGAAGGTTTCCTATGTGCTGGGCACCACGCGAAGTACTTTATAACAGCTCATTCTCTCTTCACAACAACGCTCGGCAGTATGTCGGATTATTCCTATTTTGCAGACGAGAAAGCAGCCTGCAAGAGGCTGAGTAGTTTGCCCAAGTGACAGTCAAAAAGTGGAAAAGCCAGGACAGCAGACACGTCTGTGTGTCCCCAGCTGTGATCCTTAGTAGTGTGTAGCCAGGGAGCCATCCAGGAAAGAAATGCCTCCATCTCTGAATCAGTCTGTTGAGCTCAGAATTGTTAAATAACATATACAAAACCAGAAGGAGGTAAGGTATCAAGGACCAATACCTAGAAGAAGAACGGGCTTTTATGGGTATTATGACCTAAAAAGTCCTCTAAGAAAGCCTCATCAACAGAATCAACTGAAGTTTATGGAATAGGTTAGAATGTTTGGGTACCAACTGGAATGTCTTTCCTCTGGACTGTAGGATCCGTGAGGGCAGGGATTTTTTCGCTTTTAATCAGTGCTAGATCTATCTCAAACGGTCCCTGGCGTGTGGCAGGCACTCACAGTTGGCACAACAATCCTAGTTTCAACACAGCCACCAGAATCAGCAAGTTCTTTCCTGATAGACTTGTGGGCAACATGGAGAACTATGGCTCAGCTAAAACCAAAGAAATTGGATCAATGCATTGATACACAAATGGCTGGAGTTCTTAAGATGTGTGCCACAGGGACCTCTTGGCTCTATACTGGTCAACCTTTTCAGAAATGTTGTCCATAAAGAAATACAAAAATTCCTGGTGTCCTCTTCCTTGCACTAGAATTTAGTGTACAGAACATAGCTTGAAACGAGAGAGGAAGGGCATTGGTTGGCTCCAAAAGTCCCTCCACAATCCAGTTGCTTATAAAAAATCATTTGCTGTAATGGGATAAAAGTAAAGAAGGCAGGCTTATAAAATATGTGAGTGACACATATCTTGAAGGGAGAGATCTCTTATATTGAATGAACGAGGAATCAAAAAGGTCACAGTAGCCCAGCAGGTTGGTCTGAAACCAACAAAGATGTTTAAAAATAGAAGATGGAGAAAAATTTTTGGACAGTATTTTACGTGAAATATCTTTGGGACTTACTTGACTGTAAACTCCTTAAGAGCCTATTGTGGGAACTGACTATTCAAATTGATATAATCTTTTTTTAATTAATAAAAAGCAAAAGAGATAGATGAATGCTGGTAACACACGCATTATACGAGACACCAGAGGGCTCACACCCAAGGTGTCGTATCTGTTCTGCAAGGGGTTCTGCTTTGATAGGGACATTTACACACCAAGAGGACACAAACCCTAGCCTGGAAGGGAGTCTACTCTAGCTGAGTTGAGGCCTCTGATTTTGCCTGGATTATGCAACAGTCTTATTCCCATCTCCCTGTCTGGAGGTTTGCTTTCTTCAACGTATTTTTTTTTTAAAAATAGACTTTATTTTTTAGAGCAGTTTTAGATTCACAGCACAAGTGAGCAGAAAGTATAGAGTTCCCATATACCCTCCGCTCCCACCATCAACATCCGCCACCAGAATGGTACATGTTATCACAACTGTTGAAACTACACTGACACATTACATTCACCCAAAGTCCACGTTTACATTAGGATTCACTCTGGGTGTTGTACATTCTACGGGTTTGGACAAATGTATATGACATTATACAGTAAGTCCCCTACACGCAAACCTTCAAGTTGCAAACTTTCAAAGATGCGAATGGGCGTTCACGTGTCCAATCATGTAAGTTAGTTCACGTGTCTGTCGTACATTGTCATGTGCGTGCATCCTCTCTAGTGATTGTCCTTTTGTGTACTCTACTGTACGGTACTGGATAGGGTACGGTAGTACACTGTCTTTATTTCTTGCCCGTTCACTCGATGCCAGCCCCTGTATGCCAACGGTTGTACGGTACTACTGTACTTTTCAAAGCACTATACTGTAAGATTAAAAATGTTTTCTTTATATTTTGGGTTTTTTTAATGTATTATTTGTGTGAAAAGTATTATATACCTATTACAGTACAGTATTATATAGCCAACTGTGTTAGTTGGGT
Organism: Delphinapterus leucas; assembly: GCF_059928025.1. Classification (NCBI taxonomy): domain Eukaryota; kingdom Metazoa; phylum Chordata; class Mammalia; order Artiodactyla; family Monodontidae; genus Delphinapterus; species Delphinapterus leucas. Next base: position 14,595,968 of record NC_143129.1, read on the forward strand.
ACCTAGGCTAACTTTGTTGGACTTAACGAACAAATTGGACTGAACGAACGCACTCTCAGAATGGAACTGGTTCGTAGGTCGGGGACTTACTGTAGTTTCACTGCCCCCCAAATCCCCTGTGCTCTGCCTATTCATCCTGCCCTTCTCCTATCCCCTGGCAACTACTGATCTTTTTACTGTCTCCATAATTTGTCTTTTCCAGAAGCAATGCATTTTTCACACTGTGGCCAGAGTGCTTTTTCTAGGATGACAACCTTCTCTCTCATGCCCCAGGGTCTCCATTGATCTCAGGTCAGATCTAAACATGGTCCTGATCTGGCCACAATCAAGGTCTTCAGTTTCTCTCCTTTCATGGAGACTACTGCGTGTGTGTGCGTGTGGTGTGTGTGTGTGTGTGTGTGTGTGTGTGTGTGTGTGTGTAGGGAGACCGATCTATAAACAGTGAAACTAAAAAATAATACAGTGAGCTCATGTGGCAGTGAGTACCACAAAGATGCTAAACCAGTAATGGGATAGGGAGTGCCTGGAGCTTGGGAGACTTGGCTGAGGTGACGTGATTTGGGCTGAGAGCTGAATGATGAGGAGTTGCCATGAAAAGATCTTGGGGATGAGCCCCCCAAGCACAGCAAACAGCAAGTGCAAGGGTCCTGGGGAATCACCATTCCAGGTAGGTATGAAGAACAGAAAGAGGCCAGTATTCTGCAGAGTGGTTGGTAGGCACGGTGGTTTGATGAGCGTTTTGAATAGCGTCTATGGAAGAGGGGAAAGGCACTAGCATTTATTGAGGCTGCTTATTGATGTAATAGACTTTAATTCTGAAGAGTTTAGAAATGATCCCTTTTTACCATATGAAAAGAAAAGATCACAAAATTTATGAATAACTTGCCCAGGTTCTCACAGCTGGCAACAGCAGAAGGTGGATCTGAACTCAGTTCTGCCTGACTTTCAGACACACCTCCCATCTTTATGTAATTTCCTTGGTAAAAGAATTCAGGATGTTTATCTCTCCTGAAAAGCTTATCCATGAGTGTCCTTTATTCATTTTTATTTGTGTTGTAGTTATCTCTTTTTATATGTGTGATATGACTCTGCTTTAGAAAGTAAACTACCAGGAATCATAAACCATTTCAATCTGCCATTCCCACCTGCACTTAGCTCTGTTTAAATATAAACCCATCAGGACTGAGTTTCAGGGATAAATCAAGGGATTAATGTGTCTCTCAGCAAAACCTCCCTTATGAAAAGGGAACACCTTAGGTCTTGTGAGATAATGGCTCATTATATGTACTCCTAGAGTTTATATTCTAGTTTTCCTAGTTGATGATGCCAGTGAGTTTGGCAGCATATGTCAAACAGAGCAGAAGTCTTACATTTTAAAGAGATGTCCAAGAAGGATACTACATAATGATCAAGGGATCAATCCAAGAAGAAGATATAACAATTGTAAATATTTATGCACCCAACATAGGATCACCTCAGTACATAAGGCAAATGCTAACAGCCATGAAAGGGGAAATCTACAGTAACGCAATCATAGTAGGGGACTTTAACACCCCCCTTTCACCAATGCACAGATCATCCAAAATGAATATAAATAAGGAAAAACAAGCTTTAAATGATACATTGAACAAGATAGACTTAATTGATATTTTTAGGACATTCCGTCTAAAAACAGCAGAATACACTTTCTTCTCAAGTGCTCATGGAACATTCTCCAGGATAGATTATATCTTGGGTCACAAATCAAGCCTTGGTAAATTTAAGAAAATTGAAATTGTATCAAGTATTTTTTCTGACCACAACGCTATAAGACTAGATATCAATTACAGGAAAAAATCTGTAAAAACTACAGACACATGGAGGCTAAACAATTCACTACTTAATAACCAAGGGATCACTGAAGAAATCAAAGAGGAAATCAAAAAAAAAACCAGAAATAAATGACAATGAAAACAAATGAAACAATGAAACAATGAAATGAAACAATGAAAACAAATAAATGACAATGAAAAATCTATGGGATGCAGCAAAAGCAGTTCTAAGAGGGAAGTTTAGAGCAATACAATCCTGCCTCAAGAAACAAGAAACATCTCAAATAAACAACCTAACCTTACAACACCTAAATCAATTAGAGAAAGAAGAACCAAAAAAAACCCCAAAGTTAGCAGAAGGAAAGAAATCATAAAGATCAGATCAGAAATAAATGAAAGAGAAATGAAGGAAACAGTAGCAGAGATCAATAAAACTAAAAGCTGGTTCTTTGAGAAGATAAACAAAATTGATAAACTATTAGCCAGACTCATCAAGAAATAAAGGGAGAAGACTCAAATCAATAGACTTAGAAATGAAAAAAGAGAAGTAAAAACTGACACTGCAGAAATACAAAGGATCATGAGAGATTACTACAAGTAACTCTATGCCAATAAAATGGACAACCTGGATGAAATGGACAAATTCTTAGAAATGCACAACCTGCTGAGACTGAAACAGGAAGAAATAGAAAACATAAACATACCAATCACAAGCACTGAAATTGAAACTGTGATTAAAAATCTTCCAACAGGGCTTCCCTGGTGGCACAGTGGTTGAGAGTCCGCCTGCCGATGTAGGGGACACGGGTTCGTGCCCCACTCCGGGAAGATCCCAAATGCCGCACAGCGGCTGGGCCCATAGGCCACGGCCCATGAGCCTGCATGTCTGGAGCCTGTGCGCCACAACGGGAGAGGCCACAACAGTGAGAGGCCCACGTACCGCAAAAAAAAAAAAAAAAAAAAAAAAATCTTCCAACAAACAAAAGCCCAGGACAGGATGGCTTCACAGGAGAATTCTATCACACATTTAGAGAAGAACTAACACCTATCCTTCTCAAACTCTTCCAAAATATAGCAGAGGGAGGAACACTCCCAAACTCACTCTATGAGGCCACCATCAGCCTGATATCAAAACCAGACAAAGATGTCACAAAGAAAGAAAACTACAGGCCAATATCACTGATGAACATAGATGCAAAAATCCTCAACAAAATACTAGCAAACAGAATCCAACAGCACATTAAAAGGATCATACACCAGGATCAAGTGGGGTTTATACCAGGAATGAAAGGATTCTTCAATATACACAAATCAATCAATGTGATACACCATATTAACAAATTGAGGGGAAAAAACATATGATCATCTCAATAGATGCAGAAAAAGCTTTCGACAAAATTTATGATAAATTTTGATAAAATTTATGATAAAAATTTATGATAAAAACCCTCGAGAAAGTAGACACAGAGGGAACTAACCTCGACATAATAAAGGTCATATATGACAAACCCACAGCCAACATCGTTCTCGATGGTGAAAAACTGTGACCATTGCCACTAAGATCAGGAACAACACAAGGTTGTCCACTCTCACTGCTATTATTCAACATAGTTTTGGATGTTTTAGCCACAGCAATCAGAGAAGAAAAAGAAATAAAAGGAATCCAAATCGGAAAAGAAGAGGTAAATCTGTCACTGTTTGCAGATGACATGATACTATACATAGAGAATCCTAAAGATGCTACCAGAAAACTACTAGAGCTAATCAATGAATTAGGTAAAGTAGCAGAATACAAAATTAATGCACAGAAATCTCTTGCATTCCTGTACACTAATGATGAAAACTCTGAAAGAGAGTTTAAGGAAAGACTCCCATTTACCATTGCAACAAAGAGAAAAAAATACCTAGGAATAAACCTACCAAAGGAGACAAAATACCTGTATGCAGAAAACTATAAGACACTGATGAAAGAAATTAAAGATGACATAAACAGATGGAGAGATATACCATGTTCTTCGATTGGAAGAATCAACATTGTGAAAATAATATATTACCCAAAGCAATCAACAGATTCAATGCAATCCCTATCAAACTAACAATGACGTTTTTCACAGAACTAGAACAAAAAATGTCACAATTTGTATGGAAACACAAAAGACCCCAAATAGCGAAAGCAATCTTGAGGGAAAAATACGGATCTGGAGGAATCCGACTCCCTGACTTCAGACTATACTACAAAGCTACAGTAATCAAGACAGTATGGTACTGGCACAAAAACAGAAATATAGATCAATGGAACAGGATAGAAAGCCCAGAGAAAAACCCACGCACATATGGTTACCCTATTTTTGATAAAGGAGGCAAGAATATACAGTGGAGAAAAGACAGCCTCTTCAATAACTGGTGCTGGGCAAACTGCTCAGGTACATGTAAAAGAATGAAATTAGAACACTCCCTAACACCATACACAAAAATAAACTCAAAATGGATTAAAGACCTAAATGTAAGGCCAGATACTATAAAACTCTTAGAGGAAAACACAGGCAGAACAATCTATGACATAAATCACAGCAAGATCCTTTTTGACCCACCTCCCAGAGAAATGGAAATAAAAATAAACAAATGGGACCTAATGAAACTTAAAAGCTTTTGCACAGCAAAGGAAAACATAAACAAGATAGAAAGACAGTCCTCAGAAGGGGAGAATATATTTGCAAATGAAGCAACTGACAAAGGACTAATCTCCAAAATTTACAAGCAGCTCATGCAGCTCAATATCAGAAAAACAAACAGCCCAATCCAGAAATGGGCAGAAGACCTAAATAGACATTTCTCCAAAAATATACATATTGCCACAAACACATGAAAGGATGCTCAACATCACTAATCATTAGAGAAATACAAGTCAAAACTACAATGAGGTATCATCTCACACCAGTCTGAATGGCCATCATCAAAAAATCTAGAAACAATAAATGCTGGTGAGGGTGTGGAGAAAAGAGAACCCGCTTGCACTGTTGGTAGGAATGTAAATTGATACGGCCACTATGGAGAACAGTATGGAGGTTTCTTTAAAAACTAAAAATAGAACTACTGTACGACCCAGCAATCCCACTACTGGGCATATACCCTGAGGAAACCATAGTTCAAAAAGAGTCATGTACCACAATGTTCACTGCAGCACTATTTACAATAGCCAGGACATGGAAGCAACCTAAGTGTCCATCGACAGATGAATGGATAAAGATGATGTGGCACATACACACAGAAATATTACTCAGCCATAAAAAGAAATGAAATTGAGGTATTTGTAGTGAGGTGGATGGACCTAGAGTCTGTCATACAGAGTGAAGTAAGTCAGAAAGAGAAAAACAAATACCGTATGCTAACACATATATATGGAATTAAAAAAAAAAAAGGTTCTGAAGAACCTAGGGGAGGAGAGGAATAAAGACACAGACATAAGAGAATGGACTTGAGGACACGGGGAGGGGGAAGGGTAAGCTGGGACGAAGTGAGAGAGTGGCATGGACATATATACACTACCAAATGTAAAATCGATAGCTAGCGGGAAGCAGCCACATAGCACCAGCAGATCAGCTTAGTACTCTGTGTCCACCTAGAGGGGTGGGATAGGGACGGTGGGAGGCAGATGCAAAAGGGAGGGGATATGGGCATATATGTATTCCTATAGCTGATTCACTTTGTTATAAAGCAGAAACTAACACACCATTCTAAAGCAATTATACTCCAATAAAGATGTTAAAAATAAATAAATAAAGAGATGTCCATGGTCCTTAGGGAAAATGACCCGGTTTACATTTTTTAAATAAAAAATTAATGCATAAGATGTAATGAAATAGGGTGGTTCAACTGTAGGATATACACACATGGTGGTCTGTCAGGTTATCCCAATGTAAAAGCACAAAAAAAGGATGTGATGTTGACTACACTGTCTCACAGGCTTCTGAGGTTGCACCCTGGCTGGGGAAGGATTAAAAAACAAGGTTGAATCATCATATTGGCGTCTCCCACGTTTCTTAAGAAAGTCCTCTATTGAGCTCTCTCATTTCATAATGATAAATAATATAACAATTGAAATATAGTACAGTAAGTCCCCTACATATGAACCGTCAAGGTGTGAGCTTTCAAAGATGCGAACGTGCCCAGAGAAAGGACAAAGAGAGACAAGAAGAAGGAGCAGTAACTGAAGAACTGAAGAGATTCATGACGAAGGAAGTGGCAAGGGGATTTTCTTTATCTGAGGAGGCACTGTTAGTTTTTGAGGCACAGGACACAAACATAGAACAGTACACAGAGGTTGCAGCAGCCGTTCAGAATGCAATCCAGTGCTACCGTGTCATCTAGGACGAGAAAAGAAGAGCTACTACCCAGACATCGCTGGATCGTTTTTTCAAGAGGGTAGATAGAATTGAATCCAGCAAGGAACCAGAACCTGTGCTATCAATGTCAGGCGTGAGTGAAATTGCAGCTTGCCCTCCGTCGCCTACTGCTGAGGATCCTTCAGCTCTAACGTCTCCCACCTCCTCTCCCTCCTACAGTCAGGAACTCTTCTTGCCTGTTCACTCGATGCCAGCCCCTGGATGCCAGCTGTTGTACTGTACTTCTGTATTTGTCAAGATACTGCATTGTAAGATTAAAAATATTTTCTTTATTTTTTGTGTTTGTTTTTTATATATTATTTGTGTGAAAAGTATTATAAACCTGTAACAGCATAGTACTATATAGCCAACTGTATTAGTTGGGTACCTAGGCTAACTTTGTTGGACCTACGAACAAACTGAGCTTACAAACACGCTCTCAGGACAGAACTCCTTTGTACGTAGGGGACTTACTGTACCTGGAACGTGCCCTTTGTTCTGGTATGAAATCCCTTATGCTTCCATTTTGTTAAATGAAAAACACAATGTTTCTTACCCATGGGCAGGAATAATTTAGACTTGTTCTCTATTATGTTTAATTACTGGCTGAGCCGAGGTAGCCTGGCTTCATGCCCAAGTGTCAAGATGGCTTGTAGAAAGCAGGGGCGGAAATTGACTGGGAAAATGAGCTGTGCCATGATGAAGTGAAATTTCCGCATTGAAAGTTAGCTTGTGAACCATGGTATAAGAACATATAATTAAAGAAGAGCACTAAAGATGTAAAAAGTCGTGAAGATAATATGAGGGTTCTAAGGCGAAAGGGCCAAAGGGAAGATAGCTCGGGCAACGTGGAAGTGTAGACAGGACGAGAAGGATAAAATACATAAGCCAAGTGTAAGAAGCCAATCTAGAGGGTCAAATAGCTAAGGAAACCAGTTAGAATTCACGCAGGAAGACTGAGAACAAAGACCAGAGCCACTGAGAGGGCAGCTAGGATGTAGATTGAAGTCATGTCAACAGATTGGAGTCAAGGAAGCATTGGGTCTGAGCAGACTCCACGGCGGAGGAGCAGAGCTGGGACTGAAGACTAGAGAAGCGAGGTGTGTGACCAGTTACTGATTTCCCCTCTCTGAACTTGTTTTGTTCTTGGTGACAGGTTTAGCAAGGGCAGCAAAACATTTCAGTGCTTCTGTTTAAAAAAATCACACAGAAAATTGACTGTTTCAAAATAGGTTGCCCTGTGAATGTTTCAAAATAAGTTGCCCTGTGAACCAAAACAGAATGAATATTCTGTTTTGGTTTTTTCTCCTTTGCCTTTAGCAAGGCCTTTTGCATTTTGTCGGATGGTGTGTTGTCAGGCTGCAAAGTACGGCAGAGAACAGGCCAACTTTGTATTTGAGCGCCCTAGCTTTTGTTACTTAAAGTGCGAAGGCATTATTAGTCAAGTTGACAGAGCGACTTAATGTTCTAAGAATTGGGAAGGGGTGAGTTGGGAAGTGTTTGGTGCTCTGAAGCTGATTGCCCTCAAATAGTTCTTTCTTTCCTCAAGTTGTTTCGTTTTGTTTTTCCTCTGTGGTAATAACCATGAAACATGCCATCTGTTGGTCTCTCATGTCATTACACTGCAGATTCTAAGTGCTCCTGTAGTCTCATATATAAATCACTTATGCTCTCGTATGACATTTACTGTTCTCAAATTCAACATAAATTGCCGCACGACAACATAATCGACAAGCCTGGCGTTTTTCTGGCAAATGACTGCAATCGACTCTGGCATCCTCTGCTCCACCATCCTCATACTTGCCGCCTGCCAATCACTCAGCAGCTTTGACAGGGAGGTTCCAGAAACAACGAGAGTCATCACCATTGTTCATATCCAGGAAAAATCTTTGGGAGATTCCCGTGCTCGTTCTTGAATAGGCCAAATGCCAATCTGATGAAAGTAACTTGGCATCTTATTTAATACGGGAGAAATGATTGTATGGCACAGATGGGGTTTTATTTCAGCAAGAATGGGTTTCACACTGTTTTGTGTAGCTTTGGAATCATGTGTTTTCCAGTGTCCAAGTCTGCTTTCCCTCTCATTTTTCCACGTTTCCGTGCTCCTGGCATCGCACAGAGGCGGGCGTTGCCCCATCCTCCACCTCCAGAGCTGGATTCGCCATTGCTGTGATGGATGAAGGGCCATTATACAGGAGGGCCAGGGTGGGAGGGTAACAAAAAGCCTTATTTTTCTACTGAAGACTGCAACCTTAGGTTTTGTAGACTTTCCCGACATTCTCTTCTTTTCCAGCTATAGCAGGATAACAACAGTGTTATTTCAATAATCAGCTCTGGGGTTGCTCTCCTTGAAGAGACCCCAGGTATGCTTGAGGATAACACCAAGGTAGGCTACTCTGGGGGTGGAAGAGAAAGTGTCATGGTTATGATCTGGAAGGTGGGTGACAAGGAGATGACGCAGGGCTCTGCCAAAGAGGGAGGGAGGAAACAGCCTGAGAAAAGGTGAGGTCAGAACAGGATGGGCTCCTCTCAGAAAGAAGGCCTGGGAGAAAACTGGTGGAAAGGTTGTCAAATACTTCAAGAACAGGATTTCTTCTTTGATTTTAAATTATGGGCAGTGTTGTGCGGGTAAACTCCAGTATTTGACATGTTCAGTCACCGTCTGCTCTATATGGAACCTTATGCTGGTGGCATTTTGGGGAGTGAAGAGATCAGGGGTGGTGTCCCACACAAGGTGAAGCTGTGTGCAAAAAGGACGTCATATACCACATGGCAAAGATACTCCAAAACCGTAAAGAATCCAAGGGGTACATAAAGTTGGAGCCAGATGTGATCCGGAGAAAAGTAAACATTTCTGGGGAGCGACTACAGGGCCGCCGTTTCCCTGAACAAGAGAAATGGGTGTTCTGGTTCATTCCTTTAAACTCAAAGGCAAGGTGACCTTGGCTGAGATCTCAGTTTTTTGGCTGTACTCCTTGATCCATTCTGTTTATTGTAGTTCAGTGCACATAATAATCCAAGTGCTATTGAATCTTTATTAGGGTTCAAAGGCATGTGAGGATGCAGGATCCATGAGCGCAGGAAGGGATGGGTTATAAATAGGAAGCAGAGTGTAAATCTGGGTCAGCAGTACCTCCACCCAAGACGAGCCTCATAAATAAGTTCCCTTGGTTGGTAACCCTGCCACCTACCTGTCCGGAGAGGTGAAGAAGTCTGCGTCTTTCTTGGTCTCTCCCTGACCTCCAGGTATGGGGGACCAGATTCAGAGTTCAGCCTGGGGAGGGAAGAACCAGGGCAACTCTTTACCATTCTTTGAAAACTCTGCCTATTAAACTATGAGAAGTTTAAAGTTTTATCTGCCTTATTTAGGGGTTTTCTTACACTGACGTAAGGTGGTTTGTGGTGAAACCTAGGCTCTGCCTGAATAATTCCAGAAATGGAATCTTTTTTTTCCTTGAGTAGTATGGGATGGTCAGTGTGTGTAGAAGTGCCTTCTAGGGTACTCTTTAGGTGGTTTTTTTTTCCCTTGAAGAGAACAGAGTTCAGATTTAGTAAATAACAGTCTTCTTAAAGTGGATAAGCAAATCTATCTGGGGGAAAGTTATTATGTAAAAACTATGCCACAAAATGGGACAATAAAATAGCCTCTATTTTCATAAATTCATTAGTGAGTTTCAGATGCCTCAGAATATAGGTACACAGATTTAAGGAAAACTGGATTCTAGGAACTATATTACTTCAGAACTCTTTGGAAGTGATAAGAAAACATTTTGTTTTCCAGATTGTTTTTTCAGTTGTTTTGAGAAATAAAATAGTTTATATTTGACTGAATTTTTCAAATTTTTTTTTTTTTTTTGCGGTACACGGACCTCTCACTGTTGTGGCCTCTCCCATTGCGGAGCACAGGCTCCGGACGCGCAGGCTCAGCGGCCATGGCTCACGGGCCCAGCCGCTCCATGGCATGTGGGATCTTCCCGGACCGGGGCACAAAATCATGTGCCCTGCATCGGCAGGCGGACCCTCAACCACTGCGCCACCAGGGAAGCCCTCAATTTTTTTTTTTTACTAATAAAAACAAGTATTTGTAATTTAGCTGTTAGCTAGTTACCTTAATAAACTAGTCCTGTGATGTCTTTACCTGGTGTCTAATATTTGGGCATTAAGAAAAAGGGTATATATATATATATATATATATATATATATATATATACATTTATACATATATATATACATGTATGTATGTGTATATATATATATATATATGGCTAGTTTAGGCAGATTATGCTGTTAATTTTGGGTTGTTCTTTTTGTATCAAGAATAAATGAGTCGAAGGAAAATTATTCCAGTTCCCTTAGAGGTTGATTAAATACTAATTTAAAGGTCTGTGGCATCTTTAGGAAATTAGACCTTCCAGTTGTAAAACTTCCCACCTCCGCTTTGCTGTATGTGGTTAGATCAAAAGGAGTCGACTTTTCTCATCTCTTTATATATCAGGTTTTAATCATCTAGATCAGGATTGGCAAAGAAATTTCATTTCATGTGCCAACCCTGATGTACTGGCTGTGATTGCTGCTAACGATCTATTGAGGAGTATTCTGCGTCTTTGTTCCCGATCTGTGGGAGAGAGTACAGAGTGTATGAGCAATATTTCCCACGCCTGAGGCACCAGGCAAGAGGCAGGGTGCCGTGCCTTTTCCAGCCCTGATTTAGATCTTCCTAAAGACTTGTGCATTTTCAGGCTGTGACCTGTGAGTAGATTCTTATTAGCACCACTGCTGGCGTTTAAGAAACTACTAATGGCAATGTCTTGTCATCCATGGAGCATTGTACTGACGATGAGAAAACCTTTATTCCAGTGTTGAACTGAAGCTGTGATAGTGGGCATTTTTTTTCAGCAGGCTAAACAATGCTAACTTATTATCTTATAGTTCAGTAGTTCATAAGTCCAGCATGGGTCTCACTGTGCTTAAATAAAGGTGAATGGTAACAACTTGAATTTTTATCTATTATGTATTCTGACAACAACATCCTCTATTAATAACATTAGTTGAAGCTGAATTTTTAAAATTGAGGTATAATTGACATATAATGTTATATTAATTTCAGGTGTACAATGTAATTATTCAACATTTGTACGTATTGGGAAATGATCACCACAATAAGTCTAGTTAACATCCATCAATACATAGTTACAATTTTTTTTCTTCCGATGGGAACTTTTAAGATTCAAGTATGCAATATAGTATTATTAACTATATTCCCCATGCTGTACATTACATCCCCATGACTTACTTATTTTTATAACTGAAAGTTTACACCTTTGGACCCCCTTCACCCAACTTCTCCCACATCCCACCCTCTGCCTCTGGCAACTACCAATCTGTTCTCTGTATCGAAGCGCTCAGTTAAAAAAAAAAAATATATATATATATATATTCCACATATAAGTGAGGTCATTCAGTATATATATTCCACATATAAGTGAGATCATGCAGTATTTGTGTTTCTCTGTCTGACTTATTTCACTTAGCATAATGCCCTCAAGGTCCATCCATGTTGTTGCAAGTGGCAAAATTCTTTCTTTTTTATGGCTGAACTATATTCCAGTGTGTGCGTGTATCACATTTTCTTTACCCATTCATTCTTCAATGGACACTTAGGTTGTTTCCATATTGTAAAAAATGCTGAAATGAATATGGGGGTGCATATGTCTTTTCAAATGAGTGTTTTCATTTCTTCAGATAAATATCCAGAAATAGAATTTCCAGGTTATATGGTAGTACTATTTTTAATTTTTTGAGGAACCCCCATACTGTTTTCTGTAGTGACTTCACCAATTTACATTCCCACCATCAGTGCACAAGGGTACTTTTCTCCACATTCTCGACAACACTTATTTTTTTCCTTTTAATAATAGCCAATCTAACAGGTGTGAGGTGATATCTCATTGTGGTTTTGCTTGCATTTCCCTAATAACCAGTGGTACTGAACATCTTTTCATATACCTGTTGGCTATCTGTATACCTTCTTTGGAAAAATGTCTATTCAGATCCTCTGCCCATTTTTTAATTGGATTATTTATTATTTTTGCTATTGAGTTGTATGAGTTCTTTATGCATTTTGGATTATTAGCCCCGTATCAGCTACATGATGTGCAAATATTTTGACCCATTTGGTAGGTTGCCTTTTAATTTTGTTGATGATTTCTTTTGCTGTGCAGAAGCTTTTTAGCTCATTGTAGTCCCACTTGTTTATTTTTTCTTTTGTTGCCTTTGCTTTTGGTATGAAATCCAACAAGTCATCACAAGACTGATGTCTTATTGCTTATGTTTTCTTCTAGGAGTTTTATGGTTTCAGGTCTTATGTTCAAGTCTTTGATCTACTTCTTTTTTTTAAATAATTTTTACTGGAGTATAGTTGATTTACAATGTTGTGTCAGTTTCTGCTGTACAGCAAAGTGAATCAGTTATACGTATACAAATATCTACTTTGTTAAAGACTCTTTTCCCATATAGACCATTACAGAGTATTGAGTAGAGTTCCCTGTGCTATACAGTAGATCCTTGTTATTGATCTACTTTGAGCTATTGATCTACTTTGAGTTCATTTTTGTGTATGGTGTAAGATAGTGACCCAGTTTCATTCTTTCGCACGTGGCTGTCTTGGACATTCTTGTCTTCGTTTTGATTTTAAAACAAAAGCTTCTGACATTTGCTGTAAGCTTTTAAAGGTAGTGTGGTAGGCAGAAATACCCAGCCCTGCCTTCCTTCCCCTCCCCGCTAAGATATCCACATCCTAATCCCTGGAACCTGTGGATATGTTAGGTTACTCGGCAAAGGGGAATTAAGTTTGCTAATTAGATGACCTTGAGGGAAGGCAGCATGAGAAAGATGCAATCTTTGTTGCTGGCTTTGAAGATGGATGAATGGGCCATGAGCAAGGAATGTGGGTGACCTCTAGGAGTGGGGAAAGCCAAGGAAACAGATTCTCTCCTAGAACATCCAGAAGGAAGAGCCCTGCTGACATCTTGGTTCTAGCCCAGGGAGACCCATATCAGACTTCCAACTGTAACGTCATAAATTTGTGTTGTTTTATGCTACTAGATTTGTGGTAATTTGTTACACTAGCAAAAGGAAACAGATGCACGCTCCTTTTCACAGATTGAGGAAGTTACCATCTAGTCTTAGTTCATTAATTTAAAAAATGTATTGAGGAGGCAGAGTCAAGGTGGCAGTGTGAAAAGACACGGAGTTAGCATCTCCCCACAACTAGGGCACCTGCTGGCTGCGGGTGAGGGACTCTGATGCCCAATGAGACAGGAGGAGCCCCAAAGTGAACCAGTAGGACGTAGGGGGACTGAGGGGGGAGGAGAAGTGGAGGCCAGACAGGATCGGCACCCTTGAGGCCGGGAAGATCAGGAAAGGCAGGTGGGAGGGACTCTCTGGCAAGAGTGGGAGAGGAGCAGAGGGCGGTCGCCTGGCCCACTCAGGCCAGGGAGCCTGCTGAGCTCCCAAGCCGCTATCCCCCTTCCAAAGCCCCATCCAGGCCACGTGGGTTCTGGGGGCATAGGAAGGAGGCGGAGGTGAGAACAGGAGATGCCGGTGGGAAAGGCCTTCTGCGAGGAGCAGAAGAGGAGTGGAGGGTGATTGCCCACCGACTCGAGCCCAGGGAGCCTGCTGGGCTCCCAGGTGAGGTCCCCTGCCCTCTGAGAAAAGGGGTGGGGGTCACACCTGGGCCCCTTCTGTTCCTTGAGCCTAAGCCCCACCTCCCACACCCCTCAGGGCCTTTTCCAGCCCTGTGGGTCCTGAGCATTAGCCCTGCCAACCGACCAAACCTCGCCCATGCCTTCCCCCCCCCCCACCTTTTTTTTTCTTTTCCCTCCTCCTCTTTATACTATTGTGGTACTGATGTACATTTCAGTTTTTGAGTCATTTATATTCTTCCTAACATAACTGTTAGTTTCCTAGTCTAATTTTGCTTTTTACTTCGTTATTGTTCTTTTTTTTTTTGCTGCCCAGGCAGCTTGCGGGATCCTGGTTCACGAGCCCAGGGTTGGGCGGAAGCTCCTGCGAGCGGTAGGAGCTCCAAGTCCAAACAACTGGACTAACAGAAAACCTCAGATCCCAGGGAATATTCATCAGAGTGAGGTCTCAAGGAGTTCCTCATCTAAGCACTAAGACCCAGCTGTACCCAACAGTTTACAAACTCCAGTGTTGCAGGCCTCAGGCCAAACAACCAGTAAGACAGGAACACAATCCCACTCATAAAAAAAAAAAAAAAAAAAAAAAAAAGAGATGTCAAAAAAATATGTCACAGGTGAAGGAGTAAGGTAAAAACCTACAAAACCAAATAAATGAAGAGGAAATAGGCAATCTACCTGAAAAAGAATTCAGAGTTATGATAGTAAAGATGATCCAGAATCTTGGAAATAGACATGGATTGAGAAAATACAAGAAATGTTTAACAAATATCTAGAAGAACTAAAGAACAAACAAACAGAAATGAACAACACAATAACTGAAATGAAAAATACACTAGAAGGAATCAATAACAGAATAACTGAGGCAGAAGAACGAATAAGTTAGCTGGAAGACAAAATGTTGGAAATAACTGCCAAGGATCAGAATAAAGAAAAAAGAATGAAAAGAATTGAAGACAATCTCAGAGACCTCTGGGGCAACACTAAATGCAACAACATTCAAATTATAGGGGTCCCAGAAGAAGAGAAAAAGAAAGGGTCTGAGAAAATATTTGAAGAGATTATAGTTGAAAACTTCCCTAACATGGGAAAGGAAATAGTCACCCAGGTCCAGGAAGCACAGAGAGTCCCATACAGGATAAACACTAGGAAAAACACACCAAGACACATATTAATCAAACTAACAAAAACTAAATTCAAAGAAAAAATACTAAAAGCAGCAAGGGAAAAACAAAAAATAAACATACAAAGCAATCCCCATAATGTTATCAGCTGATTTTTCAGCAGAAACTCTGCAGGCCAGAAGGTAGTGGCAAGATATACTCAAAGTGATGAAAGAGAACAACCTACAACCAAGATTACTCCACCCAGCAAGGATCTCATTCAGATTCGATGGAGAAGTCAAAAGCTTTTCAGACAAGCAAAAGCTAAGAGAATTCAGCACCACCAAATATATATTACCCCTGCTTACTGACAACATTCAACCCAGAACAAAGCCCAGCTTCCTTAAGCTCTCCTCAAAATCACCCAACATAAACCTGAATGCTATAAGCCCTTTCGAATACCTTCTTTCTGAGATGCCCCATGATTCCCCAAGGGATGTTTTCTCTGTGGCTGCAATGAGTAATAAAAATACAGCTGCTCTCATATTTAGGTTTTGATCTATTTTGAGTTACTTTTTATACGTGGTGTGAGTTAAGGGTTAACTTCATTCTTTTACATATGGTTATCCAGTTTTCCTAGCCTCCTGTTTTGTAAAACCTAGTACCTCCTCATTGAGTGGTCCTGGCACCCTAGTCAAAAATCAACTGGCCAAAGATACATGAGTTTATTTCTGGACTCTCAATTCTATTCCACTGATCTATATGTCTATTCTTATTTCAGTACCACACAGCATATACTGTTGCTTTACAGTAAGGCCCAAAGTCAGGAAGGGTGAATCCTCCTATTTTGTTCTGATTTTTCAAGATTTTTTTTTTTTTTTAGCTATTCTGGGTACCTTGAGTTTCCACATGAATTTTAAGATCTGTTTGTCAATTTCCACAAAGAAGCCAGCTGGGATTCTGATTGGAATTGTATTGAATATGTAGATCAATTTGAGGAGTGTTGCCATTGTAACAATATTAAGTCTTCCTGTCTGTGAACACAGGATGCCTTTCCTTTTATTTAGGGCTTTTATTTTCTTCCAAATACGTTCTGTAGGGACTTCGTTGGTGATCCAGTGGTTAAGACTCCATGCTTTCAATGTAGGGGGCATGGGTTCAATCCCTGGTTAGGGTTGGGGGATCTAAGATCCCGCATGTCACCCTGCGTGGCCAAAAAAAGTTCTGTAGTGTTCAAAGTATAGGTTTTGCACTTCTTTAAAAAATTTATTCATAAGTAATTTATTTTGGGTTATGCTATTGTAAATAAGATTGTTTCCTTATACAGTTGATTTTTATATTGATCTTACAGCTTGCAATCTTGCTAAACATTTTTATTAGCCTTTTTTTCATTTTGGAAAAGTTTAAAAATTCAATTTTTGTATGTATTTCTTAGAATTTTCTGCATATAAGATCAAGTCATCTGCAAACAGAGATTGATTTATTTTTACCTTTCCAATCTGGATGCTTTTTATTTCATTTTCTTGCCTAATTTCCCTGACTAGGATCTCCAGGACAATAATATAAGAAGTATGTGAGGGGACATTCTTGTCCTGTCCCTGATCTTAGGGGGAAACTTTTAGTCTTTTATCATAAGTGTGATGTTAGTTGTGAGTTGTTATAGATGCTTCATATTAGGTTGAGGTAGTTCCCTTCTATTCCTAGTTTGTTAAGTATTTTTTATCATGCAAGGGTGTTGGATTTTGTCAAATGCCTCCTGTGCATCTATTGAGATGATTGTGTGATTTTTGTCCTTTATTCTATTTATATGGTGTATTACATGATTGATTTTCCTGGGATAAATCCCATTTAGATATGGTATATAATTCTGTCATACGTAGCTCTTTTTTTGGTAGTATTTTGTTGAGGGGTTTTGTATCTATATTTATAAGGGATATTGGCCTAGAGTTTTCTTTCCTTTTAGTATTTTTGTTTCATTTTGATATCAGGAAACTGGCTTCGTAGAATGAATTGGAAAATGTTCCCCCATTTTCTACACTTTTGGAAGAGTTTGTGAAGGACTGATGTTAATTCTTTAAATGTTTGATAGAATTCACCAGTGACACCATCTCATCCTGGATTTTTCTTTGTAGAATTTATTTTTGTTTATGAATTCAATCTATTTACTTGTTTTAGGTCTATTCAAATATTATATATCTTCTTCATTTTTGGTAATTTGTCTGTTTCTAGGAATTCGCCTATTTCATCTAGGTTATCTGATTTGTTCATGTACAGTATTACACTTACAATCCTTCTATCTCTGTGAGATTGAGTAATATCTCCTCTTTCATTTTTAATTTTAGTAATCTGAATCTTCTCTCTTTTTATTCCTGGTCAATCTAGTTAAAGTCTTCCAAAATATAGCAGAGGGAGGAACACTCCCAAACTCATTCTACGAGGCCACCATCACCCTGATACTAAAACCAAATATGTTACAAAAAAAGAAAACTACAGGCCAATATCCCTGATGAATATAGATGCAAAAATCCTCAACAAAATACTAGCAAACAGAATCCAGCGGTACATTAAAAGGATCATACACCATGATCAAGTGGGGTTTATACCAGGAATGCAAGGCTTCTTCAATATACGCACATCAATCAATGTGATACACCATATTAACAAACTGATGGAGAAAAACCACATGATGATCTCAATAGATGCAGAAAAAGCTTTTAACAAAATTCAACACCCACTTATGATAAAAACCTTCCAGACAGTAGGCATACAGGGAACTTACCTCAACCTAATAAAGGCCACATATGACAAACCCACAAACAACATTGTTCTCAATGGTGAAAAACTGAAACCATTTCCTCTAAGATCAGGAACAAGACAATGTTACCCACTCTCACCACTATAATTCAACATAGTTTTGGAAATTTTAACCACAGCAATCAGAGAAGAAAAAGAAATAAAAGCAATACAAATTGGAAAAGAAGTAAAACTGTCACTGTTTGCAGATGACATGATACTATACATAGAGAATCCTAGAGAATCCTAAAGATGCTACCAGAAAACTACTGGAGCTAATCAATGAATTTGGTAAAGTAGCAGGATACAAAATTAATGCACAGAAATCTCTTGCATTCCTATACACTAATGATGAAAAATATGAAAGAGAAATTAAGGAAACACTTCCATTTACCACTGCAACAAAAAGAATAAAATACCTAAGAATAAACTTACCTAAGGAGGTAAAAGACCTGTATGCAGAAACTATAAGACATGGATGAAAGAAATTAAAGATGATACAAACAGATGGAAAGATATACAATGTTCTTGGATTGCAAGAATCAACATTGTGAAAATGAGTATATTACCCAAAGCAATGTACAGGTTCAGTGCAATCCCCATCAAACTACCAATGGCATTTTTCAGAGAACTAGAACAAAAAATTTCACAATTTGTATGGAAACACAAAAGACCCTGAATAACAAAAGCAATCTTGAGAAAGAAAAACAGAGCTGGAGGAATCAGGCTCCCTGACTTCACACTATAGTACAAAGCTACAGTAATCCAGATAGTATGGCACTGGGACTAAAACAGAAAAATAGATCAATGTTACATGATAGAAAGCCCAGAAGTAAACCCACACACATATGGTCACCTTATCTTTGTTAAAGGAGGCAAGAATATACTGTGGAGAAAAGACAGCCTCTTCAATAAATGGTGCTGGGAAAACTAGACAGCTACATGTAAAAGAATGAAATCAGAACACTCTCTAACACCATACACAAAAATAAACTCAAAATGGATTAAAGACCTAAATGTAAGGCCAGAAACTATCAAATTCTTAGAGGAAAGCATAGGCAGAACACTCTATGACATAAATCACAGTAATATCCTTTTTGACCCACTGATTTGAATAAGGGAAATAAAAACAAAAAGAAACAAATGGGACCTAATGAAACTTAAAAGCTTTTGTACAGTAAAGGAAACCATACACAAGATGAAAAGACAACCCTCAAAATGGGAGAAAATATTTGCCAACAAAGCAACTGATAAAGGATTAATCTCCATAATATACAAGCAGCTCATGCAGCTCAATAACAAAAAAACAACCCAATCCAAAAATGGGCAGAAGACCTAAATAGACATTTCTCCAAAGAAGATATACAGATTGCCAACAAACACGTGAAAAGATGCTCAACATCACTAATCATTACAGAAATGCAAATCAAAACTACAATGAGGTATCACCTCACACCGGTCAGAATGGCCATCATCAAAAATGTATAAACAATAAATGCCGGAGGGGGTGTGGAGAAAAGGGAACCCTCTTGCACTGTTGGTGAGAATGTAAATTGATACAGCCACTAAGGAGAACTGTATAGAGGTTCCTTAAAAAACTAAAAATAGAACTACCATACGACCCAGCAATCCCATTACTGAGCATATACCCTGCGAAAACCATAGTTCAGAAAGAGTCATGGGGCTTCCCTGTTGGCGCAGTGGTTGGGAGTCCGCCTGCTGATGCTGGGGACGTGGGTTCGTGCCCCGGTCCAGGAGGATCCCACGTGCCGCGGA
The DNA here is from genome assembly GCF_059928025.1 of Delphinapterus leucas. Lineage (NCBI taxonomy): Eukaryota > Metazoa > Chordata > Mammalia > Artiodactyla > Monodontidae > Delphinapterus > Delphinapterus leucas. The sequence goes on from NC_143129.1 coordinate 14,615,533, forward strand.
GCGGCTGGGCCCATGAGCCATGGCCGCTGACCCTGTGCGTCCGGAGCCTGTGCGCCGCAACGGGAGAGGCCACAGCAGCGGGAGGTCCATGTACCGCAACAAAAAAAAAAAAAAAAAAAAAAAAGTAATGTACCACAATGTTCATTGCAGTTCTATTTACAATAGTCGGGACACTGAAGGAACCTAAGTGTCCATTGACAGATGAATGGATAAAGAAGATGTTGCACATATATACAATGGAATATTACTCAGCCATAAAAAGAAAGGAAATTGAGTTATTTATAGTGAGGTGGATGGACCTAGAGTCTGTCAGACTGAGTGAAGTAAGTCAGAAAGAGAAAAACATATACCGTATGCTAACACATATATATGAAATTTTTAAAATGGTTCTGAAGAACCTAGGGGCAAGATGGGAATAAAAATGCAGACCTACTAGAGAATGGACTTGAGGACATGGGGAGGGGGAAGGGTAAGCTGGGACGAAGTGAGACAGTGGCATTGACATATATACCCTATCAAGTGTAAAACAGATAGCAGGGAAGCAGCCACGTAGCACAGGGCTATTGGGAAGCAGCCACATAGCACAGGGAGATCATCTCGGTGCTTTGTGACCACCTAGAGCACTGGGATAGGGAGGGCTGGAGGGAGATGCAAGAGGGAGGGGACATGGGGATATATGTATGCATAAAGCTGCTTCACTCTGTTATAAAGCAGAAACTAACACACCATTGTAAAGCAATTATACTCCAATAAAGATGTTAAAAAAAATGGTAAGTGCTATGTTATGTATATTTTATTATGTATATTTTACACACATAAAAGAAAAACCATTTAAGTATGAAACACCAAAGGGAACAGGGGTGAGGGGCGGTGCTGCCCCACAGGCTCCTAGCTGAGGAGGGAGATGCCAGTTTTCCTTTCTTACAGGTTCCCCGATTAGATTCTCTTGAAACTCTCTTTATACCTTGGGACAGGTGAATGCATTTCCTTTCCCTCTCCAGTAGGGAAGGGAGGGAAAATCGCCTTTCTCAACAGGCACTGCACACCCTACAGGGCTGATGACCTTCTTCTCCCTGGGCTTGTTTTTCCATTGTTGGAAGTGAGAGTGTTTCTTGGTTGGGGCTGTTTGGACTTGATGCTTCTCAATAATCCCTGTGGGGCTGTAAGTAGCCCATCTATGGGGACTGGAGTCTATTTAGAATGTGAGGTACTGAGAGTTTTTTTATTCTCTGCTTTGGGCCTTTAGTTTTGATTCCAGAATAAGATAATCTCAGTTGACATTCTCTCACATGAGTTTGTGCTGATATATGAAACTATAAATTAGGAAATGCTATAATAGAAATTATGAAAGAATAGAAAGATGCAGAAGTATGAGGATTTCTCATATCACCTTGCCCTTCCAGATAAACATTTCATATCTTCATTTTGAAATGAGAAGAATGAGGAAGATCTCCCAGAAATGCATTTTTGTGGTTCTGATTTGTATGTTTTTGTCCCTTCCATATCTGCCTGCACTCAATATATAATTGGCCCAAGATCCCAGGCTGAATTTGGAGGCAAAATAGGGATCTAATCCAGTAAGTGAAGCTCAGCTTCAGACTCTCAAAGTGGGGGCAGGGATAGTACTGTGACAGAGTACATGGATGTGTCCTCTTTCCTTACGCCTTAAAGCCCTTGCTCTTGTAAGTACAGGGTTCCAAGAAAACCACTTAGGCTGAAGTAGAGGTAAATCTGTAGTAATTAGATGGAGCAGGTAAGATCCTAAGGTACCTAACTTGGATCCTCATGGGTGGTCAACTGACTCTTGATCTTTATCTATCAATGTGGGGAGGTGGCCAGGGTCCCAGCTGGACCTTAGTAGGTTCTAATAACACATGGATGCTCTAATTCTACAACTTCAGACTGGAATGTTCTTGATTGAGGAAAATGAAGAGATAAGCAAAAGACATGGAGAATTCCACGGATCATGATTAGAAGCTGTAGGTATAGCCACTGCCTTGAAGCACCATGAACTTCTTAAGCTTGACTGTTTTGCTTCAACTCCAGCATGACTCAAGTTTGACCATTTGGAAAAAGCAGTTATTAAGAATCCTGCATGTGCTATGCCAGCTGTATGTCATTTTTAGAATATGGCTTTAGTTCTCTATTTTGAGAAGGCATTTTATTCAGTTTCCAGTTGGTCAGCATAACTGAGAGACACTCAATTCATCAGAGGTTACTTACAGGGCAAGCTTGGTTGGGAAAGAGAGATGCCATGATCCTAAAGCATTATGAATGCAGTCCTTTCAAAGGGAAGCAGCTTAGTTTCAACTCAAGATGCCATCATGCTCTGCTGTACAGCAGCTGTCATCTCATAATTCAGTGTGTTTTTGTTCTTAATTAATTTATTTATTTATGGCTGTGTTGGGTCTTCGTTTCTGTGCGAGGGCTTTCTCTAGTTGTGGCAAGCGGGGGCCACTCTTCATCGCGGTGTGCGGGCCTCTCACTATCGCGGCCTCTCTTGTTGCAGAGCACACGCTCCAGACACGCAGGCTCAGTAGTTGTGGCTCACGGGCCTAGTTGCTCCGCGGCATGTGGGATCTTCCCAGATCAGGGCTCGAACCCATGTCCCCTGCATTGGCAGGCAGATTCTCAACCACTGCGCCACCAGGGAAGCCCCAGGGTTGTTTTTTTTTTTGGCCATGCCACACAGCTTGCAGGATCTTAGTTCCCTGATCAGGGATTGAATCCACACCCTCGGCAGTGAAAGTGCAGAGTCCTAACCACTGGACAGCCAGGGAATTCCCCATAGTTCAGTTTTTTTTTTATATTACTAAGAAATTCTCAAAATATTGTGAGTTTTTTCAGAGATGTTTGGAATAATACTCTTCATTATTTTTGGAACTTGCTGGGTAGAAGGAAACTTGTATATTCTGATGAAAGATACTAAGTCCAACATGGATAAACCTTTCATCAAGGGATAAGTTACAGCAAAAGCAAAATTTCCTCCCTGTTAACACGGATGCTGATTTTAACACTCAGAATGGGCTCTATTCATATGTTTAGCATAGAACTGAATTTGAGAAAAATGAGTTCCTTTTTTGTTGAGGTGAAATTTTCATAGAGTGAAATGCAAAAGCCTTAAGCATATGTGAAATTTGAGAAGTACTGATAAATGTATATTCCTGTGTAACCATCATTATAATCAAGATATAGAACATTTCCATCACCCCAGGAAATTCCCTCATTTTTACTTTTATTCTCCCAATCCTCTACAGGCAAACATTGTTCTTTTTGTCACCATAGATTACTTTGGCCTATTCTAGAACCTCATATAAAGAAACTCATGCAGTGTATACCCTTCTAGGTCTGGATTTTTACCCCTAACATTATGTTTTTGAGGTTCATCCTTATTGTTTCATGTATCAGTAGTTTTCTGAGCTTATGGATCTGTGAGCTAATTTTTTCACCAAATGTGGGAAATTTCAGTCATTATTTCTTTAAGGTTTTTATCACCCCATTCTTGCTCTTTTTTCACCCCATTCTTGCCTTTTGGGACTCCACTTACATATTAGACTACTTGATATTGACCATGTCTCTGAATCTCTGCTCACTTTTTTTTTTAACATCTTTATTGGAGTATAATTGCTTTACAATTGTGTATTAGTTCCTGCTTTATAACACTTTTTCCATTCTTTTTTTCTCTTTTCCTCAGGGTGGATTTCTATTGACATGTCTTCAAGTTCATTAACTTTTTATTCTCCAATCTCCTCTTACATTCATCCAGTGAAAATTTTATTTCAGATATGATCATTTTAAGTTCCAGAATTTCCATTTGGCTTTTTTCCATAGTTTTTATTTCTCTGTTGAGATTATTATGACTTATTCTTTTACTTTAACTCCTTACACATATTTATCAGAGCTTTAAAGTTTTAGCTTGCTAATTCGAACATCTCAGGGATTGTTTCTGTGGATTGCTTCTGTAGTCCAATGTACTGTGAAAGAATGCTCAACATCATTAATCATTAGAGAAATGCAAATCAAAACTACAGTGAGATATCATCTCACACCAGTCAGAATGGCCATCATCAAAAAATCTACAAACAATAAATGCTGGAGAGGGTGTAGAGAAAAGGGAACTCTCTTGTACTGTTGGTGAGAATGTAAATTGATACAGCCACTATGGAGAACAGTTTGGAGGTTCCTTAAAAAACTAAAAATAGAACTACCATACAACCCAGCAATCCCACTTCTGGGTATATACCTTGAGAAAACCATAATTCAAAAAGAGTCATGTACCACAATGTTCATTGCAGCACTATTTACAATAGCCAGGACATGGAAGCAACCTAAGTGTCCATCAACAGATGAATGGATAAAGAATATGTGGCACATATATACAATGGAATATTACTCAGCCAGAAAAATAAACAAAACTGAGTTATTTGTAGTGAGGTTGATTGACCTAGAGTCTGTCATACAGAGTGAAGTAAGTCAGAATGAGATAAACAAATACTGTATGCTAACACACATATATGGTATCTAAAAAAAAATGGTTCTGAAGAACCTAGGGGCAGGACAGGAGTAAAGATGCAGACATAGAAAATGGACTTGAGGACACGGGGAGGGGAAGTATAAGCTGGGACAAAGTGAGAGAGTGGCATTGACATATATACACGGCCAAATGTAAAATAGATAGCTAGTGGGAAGCAGCCGCATAGCACAGGGAGATCAGCTCCGTGTTTTGTGACCACCTAGAGGGGTGGGATAGGGAGGGTGGGAGGGAGATGCAAGAGGGAGGGGATATGGGGATATATGTATATGTATAGCTGCTTCACTTTGTTATACAGCAGAAACTAACACAACATTGTAAATCAATTATACTCCAATAAATATGTTAAAAAAATTAATAAGAACCTACTGTGTAGCACAGGGAACTCTACTTGGTGCTGTGTGGTAACCTAAATGGGAAGGAAATCCAAAAAAGAGGAGATATATATTTAGTTATGGCTGATTCACTTTGCTGTACAGCAGAAACTTACACAGCAGTGTAAAGCAACTATACACCAATTTTTAAAAAGTAAATAAATAAAAAAGAAGGTCAAAGATTTTATTAAAAATCAGGTAGTGGAATTGAAGATGTAGAGAAGAAATGGATTGGAGAGGAGAGAAAGGCCTTCCACTCAGAGAACAGCAGAGGGAAAAACATGGAGCTAATGTCTTAGAATAGAAAATTATGGTAAGGCCTTTGGTGATTGCTAGTTAATATAGTAGTTCAGTGCAAAGTATGGTAGTTCACTCTTCCTTATTACCAACGGTTTAAAGGTTAGCGTTAACCAACCTATGCTATGCGGCCCAGTGCCGTACAACAGCAGATTTAAAGGATTTGCCCTGCAGACATATTTACTTGACCACCACAATCACTTAAAAACGTTTTTGAGTTTGAATATACCTACCAGTTTACAACACCTTCCACATCTCATTACCACCCTTCAGGTGGTACTTCACACACTTTTAGGTTTTCTTGCTGACCCCTAAAGGTGTTTTAGTGTACCATCTTTAACCTAGGGGCTGGTTTTATGATCATTTGAAAAACATTTCCAACCATAAGATGCAGTATGAATAAATAATTGGACTAAAGTTGATTTCAGAAGTTGTATTCTTTGTGTTATTATGTTTGGGTCTGGGAAAATTCTATTAGTCTGGACAGTATAATAAACAGTGTTGGTTTTAATGGATGGATTATTAGGCATTAGTTTAAATTATCCAGCCAGAGGGTTTAAATAACAAGGGCCTGGAGATTAGTGCAGACACATGCCTCAGCAGTGACCTTGGCAATGCAGTTACTGAAGTTGGCAAAGAAATTGTTTGTTGCACAGTATGATGATTGTAAGAGGGGAAACAGAGATAACAAAGCAACAATAAACAGAGTTATTTCAAGGGAACTGTTTTCCTTGATAGAAACAGAACAAAAAGCCCTCTAAGATTTGAGGGAGGGAGATCTTGGAACAGAATCTCCAGAGGGGCAGGGTTTGCAATTCCAACAGTCCCCAGCGCTTTCTCCCAGAATTGTACCTTCCTGTTAATTTCTGTCACTTTGTGTCCTGTGTTGGTGACCTAGCTCAGCCCCAGGACTGTTCTTTCCCTAGAAAACCTATTGGGGTGGAACTTCTCTGTGTTTCCTCCTTTAGCACACCTGAGACACAGAGGAGTATTAAAAAATAACTCTTTTACATATTAAGGGAGATAAATATATATATATATATTAAAGAACACAGACATGTTTGAAATTTTTCAGCATACTTTCTGATTATCAAATAACTATACTGTTCAGAATGAGCAGCACCAAAAATTCTACAAACAATAAATGCTGGAGAGGGTGTGGAGAAAAGGGAATCTGCTTGCACTGTTGGTGGGAATGTAAATTGGTGCAGCCACTATAGAAAACAGTATGGAAGTTCCTTAAAAAACTAAAAATAGAATTACCATATGACCCAGCAATCCCACTACTGGGCATATACCCTGAGAAAACCATAATTCAAAAAGACACATGCACCCCAATGTTCACTGCAGCATTGCTTACAATAGCCAGGACATGGAAGCAAACTAAATGTCCATCAACAGAGGAATGGATAAAGAAATGTGGTACATATATACAATGGAATATTACTCAGCCATAAAAAGGAATGAAATTGAGTCATTTGTATAACGTGGATGGACCTAGAGACTGTTATACAGAGTGAAGTAAGTCACAAAGAGAAAAGCAAATATCGTATATTAACACATATATGTGAAATCTAGAAAAATTGTATAGATGATCTTATTTGCAAAGCAGAAATAGAGACACAGACGTAGAGAACAAATATATGGTTACCAAGGGGGAAAGGGAGGTGGGATGGGAGAGGTTGGGATTGACACATATACACTATTGATACTATGTGTAAAATAGATAACTAATGAAAACATACTGTATAGCACAGGAAACTCTACTTAATGCTCTGTGGCGACCTAAATGGGAAGGAATCCAAAAAAGAGTGGATATATGTATACGTATAGCTGATTCATTTTGTCGTACAGTAGAAACTAACACATTGTAAAGCAACTATATTACAATAAAAATTAATTTAAAAAAATAGCTACACTGTTGCCTCGAAGGGCTAATACAATCCTCCTGGCTCTTCTTTTTATCTACATCCTTGTCAGACACGCCAGTCTCTGCCCTAGCAGGGTGCCCTCTGAGGACCAATTGCTTTGTGGTACTGACTCCCAAGAATTTCTCTAGTGACCCATCCAGCTGGAATTTAGACTATTAGAAAAGACTTTTCCTTTTAGATCATGAAGTCTGTTTTCTTTCAATCTTGGTTCCATTCCCTCTGTTTTGAAATATGAGAGTCTTCTTTTCAGTAGTTTGGCAGCCCTGATAATTGATACTTCCATCTATTGATAATGGAGCCTCTTAGGTTTAGCTGTTAACCACACCCACGTTTGGAGCTTTCTAAGACACATTCATAGTGTAGGAGAGGGATAGGACTTGACTCATGTCAGGCATTCCTTAACATCTAATCGTTCTGCAGAGCCAGCATTCATGGAATAATAGGAAGTTCAGCTTTTGGCCGCATTCACCAAGAGAAATATTTATCAGCATCTAGCACAGTTGCCGGTGTTGTACTGTCACAATGGTAGCCCAGCCGATAGAACTTGGTAAGCCAATGTGATCCTGCCCACATGCTGGCAAAAAGGTCTAGATTGGTCATATGAAATAACCATCATAAACCATTATGGATGCTGTTGGCACCTGCTGGACTCTACTGCCTCTGCAGAATCAGCTGGTGACTCTCAACCACTGATGTGCTAATGATGTGTGTGTGTGCATGTCTGTGCCCCTTTGTGTGCATGCAGGAAAGAACTGATATAACTAGTTACACTGAAAATGTATAAACAACATTTGCTAGTGTCCTTGCATGCCAGGTGTCCCATTATAAATAATTTGGCCAATATACTACATAAAAGGTGTTTCTGATCAGATGAGTTGTGTTTTTTTTCAGTAAATATTATATGACTTTTACATTCAAATAAATATTGTATACACTAAAAAATTTTCCAACGTTGCTGCTTTTACTTAAAATATTTTGGAGATTTATTTATAGAAATTGCCTCCAGAGAGCCTTTAGCAAGGTTTTTTTTGCCTATTCTCAGTAGTGGCAATTTTTAAAATGATTTATGGGTGGGTTTGAGTTTTGGAAACAGTTAAAAGTGATTTGGTGTGAGCTCTGGTAAATAAAGTGGCTGATAATGGTGGGTATTATAATTTTGCTGAAGGAGATAAAATTGGACGTCATAACAAATAATGAGATTTTTTTTAAATGTAACTCTAGCTGTCTTGGATCTTTGTCTTCTCATATCCATAGCTGAAGAAGGAATGGTTGTGTGAACATAAGTGTGATATTGGTAAGTACCTGAAACACCTCTGACAATTTGTTTTCCATCCAGAAGGTTTTAACTTTAAACTCTCTCGCAAAGATGTGAGCAGAACCTTTTCTCTCTCCAAGATGCTTCACTGTAGCCACTCCCATGAGACATTTTGTGAAAGGAGTGACAATGTCCTTTTGGTTCACTTTTGTATCTCCCACACCTAATAATACTCTGCATGGCACACAGTGGTGTGTTCAATAAATATCTGTTGAGTTAACAACGTGTAAACACATTGACTCCTCTCTGCAGTAAACCTTGACCCCGCCACTGGCGAAAGCAGTGTTTGCAAGGTAACTTTTAGAAAATTATAAATTGTGAAAGACATTTAACTAAAGTTATACTATTAAATATATATTATTTTTGCATATATTAATATATTTTAAAAGATAATAAAAGTTGTTTCATAATGGTCACCTAAGATTATTTAGAGTTTGTTGTGGTCCCAGTAGATAATATAGGACAGGTATTCATAGAAATGATGATGATTTTCAAGGATGCTTCTGCTTCTGAACAGAGCAAGCAGAATGATCCTGCTAAAAGTCACTCAGAACTGGTCATTCTTGCCTCACAGCTTCTAGGGGCTCCACATGACCTAAGATGGGCTCACGCCAAGGGACCTCAGACCGGCTCTTCTCATTGCCCAGAATCTTCTTCCTGGGACTTCCCTGGTGGTCCAGTGGCTAAGACTCCCTGATCCCAATGCAGGGGGCCCAGGTTTGATCCCTGGTCAAGGAACTGGATCCCACATGTGTGCCGCAACTAAGAGTTCGCATGCCACAACTAAAGACCCTGAATGCTGCAACTAAAGATCCCACCTGCTGCAACTAAGACCTGGCGCAGCCAAATAAATAAATTTTTTTAAAAGAATAGTGTTGAGGGCTTACCTGGTGGCGCAGTGGTTGAGAGTCCGCCTGCCGATGCAGGGGACACGGATTCGTGCCCCGGTCCGGGAAGATCCCACATGCCATGGAGCGGCTGGGCCCGTGAGCCATGGCCGCTGAGCCTGCGCGTCCGGAGCCTGTGCTCCGCAGCGGGAGAGGCCACGACAGTGAGAGGCCTGCGTACCGCAAAAAAAAAAAAAAAAAAAAAGAATAGTGTTGAGATTTAAGGAGTTATTTTTTTAAAAAAAGAATAATCTTCTTTCTACACATATCTGCTTAGCAAAATTGTTTAGTGTCTCTGAGTCTTAGCTACAAACCACAGGATTCTAGAAGATACGTTTCTAATTGTCTCATTGAACTTATGAGTCTTTCCAGGAAAAATTAGGTTCAGTTTTGCAGGAATATAATTTGAAACAAAACTAGGGTAAAAAACCCACAACACCTTGGAAATGATATAGTAGGCAGATGTTTCTGCTAGTAGCCCTCATAGATAGATTTGAAAGCCTGTGTTCATTTTGCAGGATTTCACATCTTTTCAATGAAAGGAAAGTAAATGCAGCAACATGACAATTTTCTAATCTACGTAATATCCATTGATTACTGAACATCTTGGTTTTTAAGTATACTATATTATGAAGTGACAGATTAACGGTCCTTCAAAATCATTGTCACTTCCTTTGTTATCAATTAAAAATGGATTCTATTTCATATTCCTACAGCCGCATTTTCTTAATAAAGTATCTTCTAAGAGCAATGCTTCAATGTTATTTTAAGGCAGGTATGTAAAAGTAAATAAAAGAACATCATCATTTTAGTAGGTACAGCTGAAAAGTGGGAAATAGATGTTTGCCAAAGGACAAATATTTAGTGGAAAGAAAATTTCTTATTTTCTGATTGTGCTGGGGATATTAGGAAAATGGAAGAAATTTGCAAAAGGTCTTGTGGAAAATATATCGTGTTGACTTCTTAATTAAATCTAAACTTTAAAATGAAAATACTGACATATATCCTGAAATATAAATTTTACTTTACAAAGGTATATGATCTTAATTAAGTGGAACATTATAGTTTTGTTTCATTTCTCCATATACTCCTTTGTTATCACTCTATTTCCAATCAAGTTATGAGAACAGTTTCTATTATAATGATCAAAATCTGATTGTGATTTTTTTATTGTTGTTCATGTGTCTAACTTGGATTATCTGTGGGAAACCTGTACCCAAGCGGCCATGTATCACTTTATAATTTTACAAGGGAAGGTTTAACACTGGGAATTGGAAGAGGAGCTGTTTCAATATACTCTAATTTAATTTTGACCAGAAAGATCATTTTCAGTGGCTTTGGTTTGAGAATTAAACTGTAGTTTGTATTTTAGGTAGGCCAGTGATTTGTTGCTGGTGTTTTACCAGGACGGAGATTTGTAGAGGCTTAGTGAGGTCATAGGAGTTTTATTTTTGACTTCATTGCATAGACTACATAGCACTGAGAGAAAAGGTGGGCGTGACACTAAACTTTGCAGGAGAATGGTCATTTATTAGCTTTTGTCGGAAGTGAAAATTTGTTTGTCATAACAACGGTATTGTCACAAATCAAATAGGACTCCCACAGGAATGCCTTCTCTGTTCTTTGCTTCAGAATATTACTCTTCTATTTTTAAGCTCATAGTAAAAAGGTGATTTCGGAGTCCCAATATTCCAGTACCTGTCTGTATAGTCCTTCCTGAGGCAGATAAAATGTTAGGATCAGATTTGTATCAGCTTCCATGTTACTGGTTTTCTTCTCACTTTCTTCTTTGATTTTGGAAGAACAGCTGCCGAGGTTGGTTTGAGACCTTTTATGACTTTTCTCACTCACAGATTCAACTATTTTAGTGTTGACCTTTGTCCTTCTCTCAGGGATAGAGGTGCTACTAGTGACAGAGGAAGAAAGTGAACATCAGGGAGCAAGAAAAGGAAGCTAGAGAGAAGCAATATCACTGAATTTTAAGGCAAAAAAGAATGGAAATGCCCTCCGGGTATTTTCACACAGAATCAAGTTAGAAAAGCAGATAAAAATGTTTTATTGTTTTAGTTTTTTTGTCTGAAAGCATAAAAAGAACTAAAGAGATGGAAGGTCATAAAATCTTACTTGGAAAGGAGTTCTGATAATCTTGTTAGGCTGAGTTTAGATCGCTGCAAAATGTCTTTTTCTTTTTACTTCTTCTACTTGTAAATACATTTCTAAGTTCTTTTCTGAGCATCTGTGTTTCACCTGAAAGCCCACACCAGATAACTGAACAGATGGCCAATTCTTTCATTGCTAAAACATTTGTCCTTCTCCCATACCTCCCCAAATATGGATGCCCAAATTAAGGTCTATTCACATAAAAGAACTATGCTTATAAAGCGATCATCGTGAGTCTTGTGACCATGATTTGTTTTTATCATGACATTTATCACTATCTGACATAGTCTTGTTTGTTTGTTTATTGTGTCCTCCCATTAGACGGTAACTTTTATAAGATGGGGTGTTCATCTTATAAACCTATATTCCTGTCACCCAGAGCAGCGTCGGGCACATAGTAGGTGTTAAATGTTGAATAAATGGACAAATGAGTCAGCCTAGGCAGATATGTTCCACAGTGAAATACTGCCCCAACCTGACTTTGAACATTTCTAACCACCATTTGGAGATCCACACCTGTCTGTCCATCTGCCGGTTTGACTTTTACACTTGAATGTCTAACAGGAATCCCACAATTAACATGTCCTAATTTCTCAAACCAAACCCATTCTTTGCCAAATCCATGTCTTGTCATCTCAAGTAAATTGTTACTTGATTCTTTACTTTCCTTCACTCTTTGTTTGCTGTGCATTGGCAAGTTCGGGCAGTTCTATCTCCAAAAACGTTCTCAAATCAATCTATTTTTCTTCATCTTTCCATTTTCCACTTGGACAACCCCCCACTGTCTCTCCTGTGGAATCTGCCACAGCCTCTCAGTGGTTTCTCTGTTCCCTTTCTTGCCCTTCATCATCCCTTCTCCACATAGCAGCACAAGTGCTATTTAAAAATCATAACGCAGGGACTTCCCTGGCGGTCCAGTGGTTAAGACTTCGCCTTCCAATGCAGGGGTTGCGGGTTCGATCCCTGGTCAGGGAGCTAAGATCCCATATGCCTCGCAGCCAAAAAACCAAAACATAAAACAGAAGCAATATTGTAACAAATTCAATGAAGACTTTAAGAATGGTCCACATCAAATAAAAATCTTAAAAAAAAAACCATAACCCACTTCAGAAGGCCTTCCCTCAACCATTAGAATAAAACCCAAAACCTTTACAATGGTTTTAAGGGCTTCCATGTTTTGATTTCTCCTTCCTCTTGCACCTGATCTTGATCTGCTTTTCTCACTAAGCTCCAGCCATAACGACCCTCTTCCTGTTCATCAACCAGGACACAGATGCGCCCGAGCTCAGGGCCTGTTGACCTTGACATACCCTCTATCTAGAATATTTTGCTCTCAGACTTGTCATTGCTGGTTCATCTGGTCATTCGGCTATCAGCTCCAAACCACAAAAATGGCCCTCAGTCGTGCGCCATCACATTCCCTAATTTATTTTCTTTATAAAACTTAAATGATATAAAAGTATTATATGAATTTTTTTCTGAAACAAGAACCCCATGAGAGCTGAGAACATGAGCTTTGTCTTTCTTATTCCTTAGTATATCCCCAGGGCCCTAGAACACTGCCTGGTGTAGACAGGTGCTTGATAAAATACAATAAGCATGGATATTCAGATGAACGTGTAGAGACATGTATTCACAAGAGTTGAAAAGATAGCTAATGACTATAGAGAACGATACTGTATTGTGTATTTGAATGTTGCCAAGGGGGTAAATCTTAAAAATCATGATCACGAGGAAAAAATGTGTAACTATATGAGGCGACGGATGTGCCCTGAATTTATTGTGGTGATAATTTTGCAATGTATATATTAAAATATATATTAAATTATTATGGTATATACTTTAAAATAATACACTGTTATATGCCAATTATATCTCAATAAAACTGGAAGAAATACTCTATTTTTAAGTTGGAAAATACAAATAACTAAAATATCCTTACCTCTCATCCCTTGGATGTGGAAAAGTTTCAGACTTGCTGAAACTCCCAACTGACAGACGAGAAGCAAAAGAGAGTTTTTGGAGCGCTAGGCTTATTGGGAGTAAGGCAGGAGCAGAGAAAAGCCTATGTGTTCAAGGGACTAAAAAGAAGTCCTGAGCCCGTGTGAGTGGTTTTGTTATCATTTGTGAACGTGTGTGTCTCCGTATCACTGTGCCTTCACGCCAGCTGTCACTTCTCTGAGACATGAGGGTATCCACTCGAAAAGGCTGCTTTCTGTAAATCATCCTTCAGCAGCAATCAGCGCGTTTTCTTTTAAAAAGTGGAAGTTTCAATTAAGTTTTAGAAAGGAAGGTTATCTCTGAGATGTAAATAATATGTTAACATTGCGTGAGTCTCCAAAGCCAAGTACATTAACTTGGAATGTGCTGACCGCATGGAAAACTGATGCCTAGCCTGCAGTTGCCAGAGGAGGATTTTTACCTTGTCTTCGTGCAGAAGAGAAAATGCAGGGGAGTCTGGGTCAATTAATTGCCTGCCAGGGTAGGTCCCTATCTATTTCGGGCAGGGAAAACTGGAGAGGGCTGACTGATTTACTCTGAGTAGCTTCTTGCCAAGAGAGCTCAGTTTCAAAATCCTAGAAACCATATGTGTTAGTTTAATCAGAGTTTGGCCCCGAGGAGAATTAAAATGAAAGGAAATTCCACAGTTAGAAGGTGTGGAAGTGGAAAGCCGACTAAATCAAGACATTAGAGAGGCAGCGTGGGTTGGTGAGATTACATTCTTAGGATGTATAATCAGGCCAAGGTTTTAATTTCCAGATTCTTTCACTTAAGAGCTTCTATGTCTGAATTCCAGCGGAATGGAGGCCTGTCTCAGGCTTCTCTCTCCTCCATTATAAGGACTCATCTTTGTAGTTCTTACCTACAGCTGAAAAAGGGGAGAGCCCCAAGTTTGCAAGAGGCCTGCACAGAGGTTTCTAGCAAAGACCTGGACGAGGGGCCTAGCTTTAAAATAGGCTTCTTTCTCCTTCTTTTCCACTATTCATTTTCTATCCTGTTGAGTTGGCTTCTTCCTAAAAAAGCAGAATAATGCAGACAAGATAATCTCATGAAGGGTCATAGGTGGCACTGTTTGCAGTTATTCTGTGGGGACCTTTGGGGGTAACATCTGCTAAAATAACCTGGTTACAAGTTATGAATTGTTCATCGAAAATTAGCATTGACACTTAGCTGTGCACAGGGCAGCGGTCCAATCAGATGGAAGGGGGCAGAGCCTGGCTGCGCTCCCAATAGTGATGGAGAGATTGAAATTGAGTTTAGAAGTTCTGAGAGATAAATTGGTCTCTAGTCTTAAAAAACCTAGCACTAACATATGGTAGTTCTATTTTTAATTTTTTGAGGAACCACCGTACTGTTTTCCATCCTAGCCATACCAATTCACATTCTCACCAACAGTGTACAAGGGTTCTCTTTTCTCCCCATTCTTGCCAACACTTGTTATCTTTTGTCTTTTTTGATAAAAGCTGCTTGAGCAGGTGTGAGGTGATATCTCATTGTGGTTTCGATTTGCATTTTTCTGACAATTAGTGATGTTGAACACCCTTTCATGTACCTGTTGGTCATGTGTCTCTCTTCTTATGAGAAATGTCCATGCAAATCCTTTGCCCATTGTCAAATCAGATGATCGTTATTTATTAATATTATTATGATTTTGCTATTGAGTTGAGTTCCTTATATATTTTGGATATTAACTCCTTATCAGATCTATGGTTTACAAATATTTTCTCCCATTCCATGGGTTGCTTTTTCATCCTGTTGATTGTGTCCTTTGATGAGCAGAAGTGCTTTAGTTTGATGCAATCCCATTTGTCTATTTTTGCTTTTGTTGCCCACATTTTTGGTATCATATCCAAAAAGTTATTGCCAAGACCAAAGTCAAGAAGTATATTAATGCATATATGTGGAATCTAGAAAAATGGTATAAATGATCTTATTTGCAAAGCAGAAATAGAGATCAGACAGATGTAAAGATAAAACGAACAGATACCAAGGGGGAAGCGGGGGTGGGATGAATTGGGAGATGGGGATTGACATATATACACTGTTGATACTATGTATAGAACAGATAACTAATGAAGACCTACTGTATAGCACAGGGAACTCTACTCAATGCCCTGTGGTGACCTAAATGAAAAGGAAATCAAAACAATAGGGGATATATGTATACGTATGACTGATTCACTTTTCTGTTCAGCAGAAACTAACACAGCATTGTAAAGCAACTATACTCCAATAAAAATTAATTTTAAAATAAATAAATAAATTTAAATTTAAGGTTTTTTCCCTATTTCCTTCTAGAGTTTTATGCTTTGGGGTCTTACATTTAAGTCTATAATCTATTTTGAGTTGACTTTTACATATGGTGTGAGGTGAAGGTCTAATTTCATTCTTCTGCCTTTGGCTATCCAGTTTTCCCAGCGCCACTTATTAAAGAGACTATCCTTTCCCTATTGCTGTTTTTGACACACTTGTCAAAGATCAGTTGTCCATAAGTACCAGTGTCTATTTGTCTGTTTTTATGCCAGTGCCATATTATGTTGATCCCCCTTCTAAGTATATATTCAAAGGAAATTAAATCAGGATCTCAAAAAGCTATCTGCCCTCTGTTCATTACAACATTATTCACAATAGCCAACGTATGGAAACAGCCTAAATGTCTGTCAACAGATGGATGGATAAAGAAAATGTAATATAAGTACTGGCATATTATTCAGCCTTAAAAAAGAAGGAAATCCTGCCATTGTGACAACATGGATGATCCTGGAGGACATTAGGCTAAGAGAAATTACCCAAACACGGAAAGACAAATACTGCATGATCTCACATATATGTGGAATCTAAAATAGTCTTACACAGGAAACACAGAGTAGGATGGTGGTTGCCAGAGGGTGAGGGTTGGGAGAAAGAAGGAGATGTTTGTCGAAGGGTACAAAGTTTTAGTTACGCAAGATGAGTAAATCCTGGAGAGCTGATAGACAGCATGGTGACGATAGTTAACAATACGGTACTATATACTTAAAATTGGCTAAGAGAGTAGGTTTTAAGTATTTTCACCAAAAAAAAAGTGGTAACTACATGATATGATGGATGTGTTAAATAGCTTGGCTGTGGTGATCATTTCACAATAGATACACATATCAAAACGTCAAGTTGCACACCTTAAATATATACAATTTTTATTTGTCAGTTATACCTCAATACAGCTGAAAAAAATTAGAAAAAAAAGAAACCCAGCACTAACAACCTCAATGTGGGAGGAAGACACGATAAAAAAAAATAAAACAGCACAGATGAAAAACAGCAGCCTGCTAATAAACAACTAGTAGATGATCTAGAAATGATTTTTGTCCTTCATGACATATATATTGGCTGCTTCTACCTTTCTCGGGAATTCTATTCCAGTGCTCATTTCTTTCACCACCCCTTCCCCATCCTCCTACAAATATAGGAATTGCTCTTCAAGTTACAGATGATTTTCAGTGTCCAATTTGCTAGGTACTGGGGATGGAGATGAATAAAATAGTCTGTATCTCAAGGCATTTACGTAAGCTAGGTTGGCAAATATACGCGTAAAAAATTCAGCAGTATTTGTGCAGTATTTTAAGTATAATAATATAAGAATGTTCAAGGGGTCAAGCTAGCATTGATGAAAAAACACTCTTAAACTCATGTGAGGTATGTGAGGTGTTAAGGATTAGATGTTTCAGTGCATTTAGAATGAAGACTGTTAGCTGACTGATTGCTATATTACTTTGGGCATGATTTTCTTTCTTTATCAGAGAGTAGAAAGTCTACTGTAGCCTAGCTCTGTTCTATTCATTTCTTAGACATAGGCCTGTTAGACGAAATTTGAAATCAGTGATAATGTTGTAATTATGTAACTCCACGATATTAATTAGAACACAAGCTTTTAAATGAGAATGTCAGTGGCATAAAAGAGGCTCTTTTTGACACAACAAACATGATAGTCCGTTGGTTTTTTGCATGGTTTGTCAGCTTTAATTCTTGTTGGTACTTAAGTCTTCTCTTTTGATCTAGAATAAGAATGTGTTTTAGAAAAGAAATGCACCAATGCATGATAAAACTCATTTTATAAATGGACTTAAACCAGGACTTGGCTTAGCTTAGTTTGTTCAAGCTAAGCTCTTTTGAACTTTAACTTCTCTGCAGTACTTTGGCTGCATAAGCAGGGATTTATTTGAGACTGGTGCAATGAACTAAAATGGTTATTAGATTACCTTAAATCAAAACTATGTGTTAACATGCTGAAATTTGAAGAATTTGAAGTGAGTTCTTCCTTTTCCTTTTATTCAGGAACAACTTCAGTTTAAGTTATGTTATTCAAAGGGTACTGGAGTTTTCATAAATTATTCATCTGCAAAGATCTAGCTATTTCAAGCCACATCCCCGAAACAGAATGGGTTGAGTAAAATGGTTTCATTTTGCCGAAGCATTCACAAATATCTCTTTGCCTTACTTCTGCAACTAATTTGGATGTCTGTTAGCTTACGGGACACATTTCCTGCTATTAGGCTACCTCTTCTAATAGTTCCCTTTCCAGAACGATTTGGGCATGAACGTTCTCTCATTCTGATGATCATACTAACTTCAAAACTGAGAGAAAAATTAACTGCATCTCTGGGGATTTCAGCAACTCTTGAATCTTCCTGTGCAAGCTAGCCTTTTCCTTAACATTTGGGATATTAAGTCTTTCGGAGAGGCAATACCCGTTTTCTTTTTCTGTGTCTTTCTACTTACACAAATTTCTATAGTAACATGCTTATTCCCTGAGATACTCTTGCCTGTGCATTTTTGTTACAGGTAGTTTGACTGCACATTAATTAGGAGTATTTATAAGCATGATATTTTCTGGGTGGATTTACCTTAGACTGGACCAACCCTCTCCATTGTCAGACACAGATGCTCAGCTGGTAATCAATAATCTATAATTATGCTTTGGTAATACCCCACATGCAAAAATGCTCAATTAGTGGTCAGAGCTGCAATTTGTAAGTAATTCTATAAAAGTTATATTCTGTAATCTGTTTGAAATATTAACTCAGTGACTGCAAGATTGTTTCTCTTCCTGAAAGCAAGTATATCTAGTGCAAATGGTATTATTTAGTGCAGTTATTTAGTGCAGTATTAAACTTTGGTTTCAAGTTCTGGGTCATTTATCCTTTTCCCCTCCTTCCCCTTCCATTCAAAATCCCTTGATGGCAGGCTCTGCCATTGATTGACTTTGTGGTAAATGAGAATTGGAGACAGGTGGGGCTGGAAGATTATTCTATGGAATAGCATTTTCTTAAGAATGGGGTAAGAGCAGCCCAATAGAAAGAGGTAGCAAGTTCAGAATTCATGGGGACTGAAGCCAGAGAGCAAAGTAAGGAGGAGTGAATGGGTGGTAAGTACAGTAAAAGCAACAAGTGCAGATTGATTAATTGTGCCAGAAATTTGATAATGAAGGTGACCAAATGTTAGCAGCCAGAGAGTAGATTAGAATGAAGAAAGTTTATTTAAAGGTAGAACAGACTTGAGCATGTTTACCTAGAGGAAGAAGCCAGTGAGAATGAAGAGACTGATGATAAAAAAAGAGAATGGGGGCTTCCCTGGTGGCGCAGTGGTTGAGAGTCTGCCTGCCGATGCAGGGGACACGGGTTCGTGCCCCGGTCTGAGAAGATCCCACATGCCGCAGAGCGGCTGGGCCCGTGAGCCATGGCCGCTGAGCCTGCACGTCCGGAGCCTGTGCTCCGTGACAGGAGAGGCCACAACAGTGAGAGGCCCACGTACCACAAAAAAAAAAAAAAAAAAGAGAGAATGAATTATTATTAAAAATTCTTGGCAGAAATAGATGGGGGCAGAGGGACAGCTCGTGTGGAGGGATTAGCAAAAGCAAGGAAGCAGAACACCTCTTGAAAGCCTAAAATGAGGTCAGAAAGAATTATGAACATAGAGACTGTGATGGTTACTGTTATGTGCCCATATGGCCAAGCACCAATGTAGATTTTGCTGTGAAAGTATTCTTTTAGCTGTGATCACATTTAAGTCAACTGACCCTGAGTAAAACAGATTACCCTCCATAACGTGGATGGGCCTCATCTAATCAGTTGCAGGGCTTAAGAGCAAAGACTTAGTTTCCCTGAGAAAGAAAGAATTCTGCCTCCAGACTGCTTTTGGACTTCACCTGCAACATCAGTTTTTCCCTGGGTCTCCAGCCTATCAGCCTGCCTGGCAAAATTTGGACTTCCAGCCCTACAATTTTGTAAATAAATTATTATTTTGTAAACAAATAATAATTCATTCTTTTTTAAAACAATTTTGTAAAACAATTTTGTAAACAAACTTCTTAAAATAAGTCTCTTTCTCTCTCTCTGCACATATCCTATTGGTTCTGTTTCTCTGGAGATCTCTGAATAACACAGACAGTCAGGATGCAGGGGAAGGGTTTTAAAGATACTTAGGTTAGTGTTGTCAATCTTTTTTTTCCTATTTTTGGTACATGGGAGACTAAGATATGTAATAGAAGTAAGGAATAGGCCTGAAGGTGGAAAAGTTTCCAAAGTATTTTTAGGTAGGTACATGGGACTATGAATTCTTCCAGAACAAGGAGGCTCTCTTATTCCTTTTGTGTCTTAAACTCACAGCACAATAGCTGGCATTAGGAAAGTGCTCAGCAAATGACTGTTGTCTGTCAAATAAGCCAAACAAAAGGACTGTGGCGAGTCAAGTTAAGCTGTGACAAAGCGAGAGAGAGGCATGGACATATATACACTACCAAACGTAAAATCGATAGCTAGTGGGAAGCAGTCGCATAGCACCGGGAGATCAGCTTGGTGCTTTGTGACCACCTAGAGGGGTAGATAGGGAGGGTGGGAGGGAGATGCAAGAGGGAAGGGATATGGGAACATATGTATATGTATAACTGATTCACTTTGTTATAAAGCAGAAACTAACACACCATTGTAAAGCAATTATACTCTAATAAAGATGTTAAAAAAAAAGAATATATATCAATAGATTGAAAAAAAAAAAGATTAGCTACGATGAACTCAAGGTGAATAAACTGTCACCACTCTGTTACTTTTTGCAGTATCACTTGTTCTCCAGAAGTTGGATCAGCAATATTAGAACTACTCAGGGTCAAGAAATTAAGAACAACTAGTACGAGAGTGAACGAACTACACACTATGAAGACAGCTGGCTGTGAGGCCCTGGGTAGAAAAGCACCAGGAGCTAGGCTGGGGTTATGGGTCTGAGAGACCTGGGGGAGCCAAGGGATTAATGACTGAGTGAGGACAGGGCGGATGTTTAGTAGGAGAAGTAAAACAGAGACAGGAAGAAGGGAGGGATTCGTTTATGTTTCAGAATTCTCAGGATTTCTTATTGTGGCATGATAGCTTTGAGCAGCCACAGTGGGGGGAGATAAAGATTGGGATTAAAGAATACAATATCTTGGGCTTCCCTGGTGGTGCAGTGGTTGAGGGTCCGCCTGCCGATGCAGGGGACGTGAGTTCATGCCCCCGTCCAGGAAGATCCCACATGCCGCGGAGCGGCTGGGCCCGTGAGCCGTGGCCGCTGAGCCTGCGCGTCCGGAGCCTGTGCTCCGCAACGGGAGAGGCCACGACAGTGAGAGGCCCGCGTACCGCAAAAAAAAAAAAAAAAAAATACAATATCTTTTTTATTTTTCAAATTTTTTTAATTGAAGTGTGGTAGATTTACAATGTTATGCCAATCTCTGCTGTACAGCAAAGTGACTCAGTTCTACACATATAGACATTCTTTTTTTAACATTCTTTTCCATTGTGGTTTATCCCAGGATATTGAGTATAGTTCCCTATGCTATACAGTAGGACCTTGTTGTTTATCCACCCTGTATATAATAGTTTACATCTGCTAATCCCAAACACTTCCTTTTGCTATATATATTTTTAAATTCCTTATTATATAATTTAAGATTTTAACAAATGGAAAATATAGTCAGTGACTGCATAGTATTCCCCTACTTTAATTACAAAAAACCATCAAGGGGCAAGAGACTTCATTAGGTGCTGGATGTTTCTAGATGCTCAGCAGGGTGTTGAGTATTTAGAGCAGGGAAATTGAAACTGGAAGATCTTGGTATAAGCCCAGGCTTTTGTATTTGCTAGATAGGTAAACTTGGGCAATTCATATAACCTCATTGAGCTTTTATCTTATAAAAGGTGAATGATAATAGTACCTTTAGGATTAGATGAAATATACAAGGATTCTTTTCAACTATATATTTAAACATTAGGTAATATTTTCCAAGTATTAATTAGTCATGGTACTATCCTTTGAGGAACATTCTACTTGAAAAAGGTATTTAAGATTTCATTTTTAGTTAGACATGGTCATAATTAAATGAAAACATCTTAATTATATTTAATTTTATTATATTTAATAATTACAAATATTTGACTGAACCTCATCTATTATTTAATCAAATGCAATCCAAAATACA
This sequence comes from Delphinapterus leucas, assembly GCF_059928025.1. Classification (NCBI taxonomy): domain Eukaryota; kingdom Metazoa; phylum Chordata; class Mammalia; order Artiodactyla; family Monodontidae; genus Delphinapterus; species Delphinapterus leucas. Next base: position 14,637,511 of record NC_143129.1, read on the forward strand.
ATTTTAAATGCACATTTTTTTTTTTTTTTTTTTGCGGTACGCGGGCCTCTCACTGTCGTGGCCTCTCCCGTTGCAGAGCACAGGCTCCGGACGCGCAGGCTCAGCGGCCATGGCTCACGGGCCCAGCCGCTCCGCGGCATGTGTGATCTTCCCGGACCGGGGCACGAACCCGTGTCCCCCGCATCGACAGGCGGACTCTCAACCACTGCGCCATCAGGGAAGCCCCAGCCCCATTCTTGAACGACAATTTTGCTATGTTCTGGCCACTGTGGTCTCCACCTTTTTCTAGAGCACAGTGATTCCTTCCAAACCTCAGGCCTTTAAACCCATTATTCCTTGTGCTGGAAGGTTTTTCACTGAGATCTCTGCACGCCTGCCTCGACCTTCACCTCTTGGCACGCACCACCCCATGTCATCTTTTCTGAGAACCTTTCCTGACTGCCTTTTCTAAAGCACCATGTCTTGTTCCCAGTTACTCTATCACCTCGCCTTGTTTATTTCCTTGAGAGCCCTTCTTGCTTTGTATAACAGTTCTATTGTTCCCTTATTAATCGATCGATCTATTGTCTCCTCTCCTTAGCAAGTGTTAACCACCCTGTCTAGTGGGTCCTCAACAGGGGTCCCCATGGCTGGTGTCACTCGAGCCAATTGAACAAGACCAAGCTGGGTTCAGGAGCAAAGGAAAGCTTGGCTCTGATCAGAGTGGAGAGGTGCCAGCTCAGGCTCTAGAGGACACGCCCCCTCGGACAGGCAGGGGGCGGGACTGCTTTAAAGGGATCTCATCAGAGGCAAGGGGGTGGGGTTCCTGTGGGCGGAGCAACTGCTCTGCTCAGACTCCAGATGGTAGTGCTGGGTGCAGAGTCTCTGCACACAGCCCGCCATCGCCATCTTGGATGGAGTGTCCTGTGCAGCCTCTGCACACAGCCCTGAGCTGAGGTCCCGGAGCAGCCATTTCACACCAGGAGTTCTGGTCTGAAGGGCCGGGTGCCAGGCCTCTCCACGCAGGACCCTGGGAGCCAGTGAAACTAGACTAAGCACAAAGGAAAAGATTCTACTTTATTTTATTCCCCAGGTTCTACTTTTATTCCCTGGGAATTGTTAATGGGCTTTGCCAGTGGTGACCAAAGTAATCCTGAGGAGGGGAATCTGCTTGGTTTACCCTGGATTCTCAGACTCTGGCACATACAAAGAGCTCAATCAATGTCTCTTGAGCGAGTGACTGAATTGGGTGGATTTCATATGCTTCTTCCAAATAAGAATCTGGTGCCCATGATGGGAAAACCAGCTGAAAAAACATCTCCTACAGATTTACCTCCTTTGGCCTCATTTCTGACAGTGAACACTTGAGTCAGGAATTTAACCATCTCAGCTGGTGTTTGAAGTTTTAGCTCTTCTCCTTTGTAGTAGGTTGAATGGTGATCCCCCCCAAAAAAAGTTATGTTCATGTCCAAATACCCGGACCCTGTCAATGTCACCTTATTTGAAAAAGTGTCTCTTTTTTTGGGCTGCCCAGCATGTGGGATCTTAGTTCCTGGACCAGGGATTGAACCTGCGCCCCCTACAGTGGAAGCAAGGAGTCTTAACCACTGGACCGCCAGAGAAGTTCCCAAAAAAGGGTCTTTGCAGATGTAATGAAGAATCTTGAGATGAGATCATCTTAAATTAACCCAACCGGGTGGGTCCTAAATCCAATGACTAATATCCTTATAGAGGCAGAGGGAGATCTGAGGAAGAGGAGAGGCTCTATGAAGACAGAGGCAGAGATTGGAGTGGTGCAGCCACAAGCCAAGGAATGCCTGAGTTGCCAGAACCTGGAAGAGGTGAGGAGGGATCCTCTCCTGGAGCCTCTGAAGAGAGTTGCTCTGCTATCACCTAGATTCAGACTCTGTTCTCCAGAACTGAGAGAGAATACATTTCTGTCGTTTCAAATTACCCCAATAATATGTTAGTGTAAGTATGTCCCAAATAGTGCATGGGATACACTTATACTAAAAAATTATTTATTGTTTATTGGAAATTCTAATTTAACTGAGCATGCTGCACCTTTATTTGCTAAATCTGGCAATCTTACTCTAATTCCAAGAATATTTGAAAGTGACGAATTGGCTGGGAATGATATATAGCTTCTGCCAAGTTAAGAACTGGCATCAATTTTTTTTTTTAAGTCAACTAAGTAACTAAAAGAAAAGGAAAATGGTGTCATGGGAGTTTTAAATATGTTCCAAAATCCTGAAATTTTTCCCAGAAAAGTAACTCAACAAAATGCTTGGAAATATAAAAGATTTTTCATGTTTTAAATCTGATCTAAAACTGTCTTAGAAGTGGCTAATTTGTTTCTTGTGACTATAAAAAACAAGAATAAAGTTCCATCTGATCCTGACTTAATTTTTTAAAATCTGTGGTGAATTACAATCGAATTGGGGACTGCTTCTTATTTCTACTACTGACGGTTTATTAGATTCAGCTTGAAAATAGGTAAATTAAAACATAAGAATTTAAAAAACTTAGACTGAAAACAGCTTTCAATAAAGCACTTTAAAGACGTCTTCCCCAAGGGCCTGCAGGTGTTTCTAGCAATGAGCCGGAAATCTCTACCAGCCCATTTTTCCCTCACATGCCTCAGGAGCAACTAATACCATCCAAGAGGCAAAACTGATCTCCTCTGCTTAAATTTTGTGTTCTTAACATTTACAACGACATTCTTTATTTCCCCTTGTGAGTTTCTAAGCACAAATATCATGCAGGCTATTAAATAAGAAATTAAACTCATTTCAGGATCAGCTGAAGAAGCCAATGAGATGGGGATGCAGGGGTGAGAGAGAGAACAAAGAAAAACAGAGCAACAAAATCCCCAACATCTGAACTTTAATAAAAGACTAAGTGATGGGCAAACCAGGCCAAAAGAAGCTTCTGCAGAGATTTTCCTCTGTTAGCTTTATTTCTGACTTGAGTGTACTGACTGCCTTGCAGTGGAAGAATTTAAACTCCATAGGAAGCAAAGAGCAAGAGAGGAGAGAAATAAAGAGAAAGGCGTGTGTGTGTGTGTGTGTGTGTGTGTGTGTGTGTGTGCGCGCGCGCGCGCGCGCGCACGTGTGTGTGCTGGGAGTGGGGTGCACGTGGGGAAAGGGGCTGGGGTATGCAGGTGGGCATGCAGCTGAAGGAAGCAGAGACTTTCCAAAGACGTTGCCACAGGAGAGAAACAGAATTTGGTAATGATTTTCTACCAAAGACAGAGCAATCGGGGGTCATGGGTCAGTTCCAAAGGAAGTTTCTGGTGGGCTTGATATCTATACATAAACACATTCCTCAGTCATTTATTGACTGCTCAGTGTGTGTCAAGAATTGTGTCAGACATGGGGCTTCTCCAGAGAAAAAGTCTTAGCCCCTCACTTTAGAGAGTGGACCATAGAGAGGAGAAAAACATGTTAAAAAAGAAGTAGGGTTAATCCTCACAGCAACCTTATGATGTCAAGATTCTTATCCCCAATTTACAGGTGAGGGTTTGAAGATTTATCTAGGTTAGGGCCAAGACTGAACCAAAAAATGAACTCTTGGTTGTCATGTTTTCCATTTTGCCTTGCTGCCTGTGTTTTAGAAAATACATATATTAACAGTTCCTCTGAAGTGTGTCCTGTTTTAAAAAGTGTTGATTTAATAATTAAATTTCAATTGTTTTAACTGAGAGAAACCCAACTCCTGGATAAAAGCAAGAGTCGAAGTCTCTGATTTTAGTGGCTCTGCTCCCTGCTAGAGTTTCATAGTCTACTTGATATTCAAGGCCAGCTTTCACTGAAAATCCCCAAATTGAAAGACGCTTTACCAGAGAATGCAATGTTTTGACTCAGCACACAAACCAAAAAACAGTATAGTGAGTACTCACTAGGATAATCTGATCAGCATAATTTTAGGTAGAGCATCTTTTAGGCAGAGTGACCGAAGGTGGGTCAGGGCAGCTGCTCTGAAGTGTGCAACTTGAGTGCAGTGCGCCTCAGACTTTAACGTGCTTTCCGACCCCTGGAGATCTTGTGAAGCTCTAGGTCTGAGCTGGGGCTGACATTCTGCGCATCTCAACGTAGATGCTCCCAGGTGACACGGGGGCTGCTGATGACCACACTCCCAATGGCAAGGGCTTAGAGTGAATGCAGACCATCCTTCTGACTTAGAATCTGTCTTGATCCCATAATGTCATACGACTCAACCAACTTGTTAGAAAATAATTATTGAGCGCCTCCAACGTACAGACACTGTGCACAATACAGAAGACAAATACATGGAAAAGTACAATCTCCGTGTGGTCTAGATGTGCACTCCTGCATGTGGGCGTGCTGGGGAAAGAGAAGGCAACATTATTCTTTTTACTCTTGTTTGTATTGTGTCACACATTGAAATGGGCACATTGATTTTTTCATAATTTTATATAAAAAATGTTATTTTTTTTAATTTTAACATCTTTATTGGAGTATAATTGCTTTACAATGGTGTGTTAGTTTCTGCTTTATAACAAAGTGAATCAGCTATATGCATACATATATCCCCATATCCCCTCTCTCTTGCATCTCCCTCCCACCCTCCCTACCCCACCCCTCTAGGTGGTCACAAAGCACCGAGCTGATCTCCCTGTGCTATGCGGCTGCTTCCCACTAGCTATCTATTTTACATTTGGTAGTGTATATAAGTCCATGCCACTTAAAAATGTTATTTTTAAGAATAGTTTCCATTGTAGGGAAGAGAAACAAAGAACATGTAACATGTTTAAGGCAATATTAAGTGCTACAATGAGAGCATGGGTGGGGGAATCTCACTCTGGGACTTTTAACTTTAAAACAAATGGCAATAGGTTAAAGGTTATTTGGGGTGTGGAGAAATGTGATCACTTTTGGTTTTAAAATGGTAGTTTAGGCTTCAGATGGGTTTGCAGGTAGTAAGTGTGGAGGCAGGAAGAGCAGTTGGAAGGCTATTACTATAAACTGGGAAAGCTGAGACTGAAAGAAGGGGGTGGATTTGAGAAGACCGAATTGGCTAGTAATAGGTTATATGTGGAGAAAAAAGGAAAGAAAATACAAGATTTCCCTTGTGGGCAGTTGAATGGACATTGATCCTATTCACTGAATAGAGAATACAGAGGAAGAAGGTTTGGAATTTGACTTGAGGATGGCGTCTCTAAGCAACGATGTCCACTGAGTCTTTGGAGATAACAGTTGTAGGACTTACGAGAGGTGCCAGGACTGGAAATACAGACCTGGATGGTGACGGAAGCCATGACACTAGTTAAGCTCATCTAGGGAAAATATATTTTGCTGAAGCTTCTTAGCTGGAGAGCACACATATGGGCTTCAGGGAATCCTGACCCTTCACCATTTGTAGGAAAAATTTAACTTTTATGTGCATTTTTCTGGAGACAATGATTCTGAGGTTTCATGAAATTCTCAAAGGGGCCTTTTACCCTGAAAAGTTTAAGAATCACTAGGGTGGAATGTGCAGAGAGGCCAAGATGGATCTGAGACACTGACAAGAAGGTATGTAAAAAAGACAATCAAAATTTCAGAACGGAACCCTGGGGAATGCCAACACAGGGAAACCTCATCAGGTGTTGCCAGGTCCTGAAACTTCACCTGCCTCTTATATTCTGCCACTTTCTTCCTCGTGTAGATTCTGGGGAAAGAAAAGCCTGGTGTCTGGAAGATTGGGCCACAAACACTGATGAGGCTTGGGGGTAGAAATAATCAATTAGGAGAAGATGGATGAGCATTTAGTCGAATGTCAGGCCTTGGGATTTTTGGAGAGACTATGCTTAGAATCTTCTGAAACCTAAAAATTTCCAAGTACATCTCCAGTAAGTAAAATTAACAAATATAATCCCTTTGCTATAAAGAATTCTTGTCCATGGAACATGTAATTGCTTTTTATTCATTAGACTGTATGGAGTAAGATGAAAACAGAGTCCAGCATTGGCTTCACTTGGCGAAATGAAGATAAAGGATCAAATGTCTTTTGAAGTACAAATAGAATATTCATTTTTGATTCATGTTATTTGCAAATACATTATGTTTTGGAAGGTTTTCACACCAATTGGACCGAAAACAATTCAAATTTGATACTGTATCTTTTTTTTTCTCTTTTAACACTTAACACCGGGTGCACTTTAACTTTGTCCTCACAATTCAATTTGCTATTCATCTTTATAGGTTTCGGACAGCAACTCAGGGATTTTGTTAGAACGCTAAAAAATAGATGATACCACTAATCAGGAAAGAGAAGTATAGGGGTCTCTACCATCAGTAGTTTTCTGACTGGAGTATTTACTCATTGGCCAAATACCCTGGTCAGTCATCTTTTCGTTGGTAACTATTAATGTTCTAGGCTGCATTACAAATTATCTCCAGGCCAAGTGGTTTAAAACAAGCAGTTACCTCATGGTTTCTGTGGCTCGGGATTTTCAGAGGGGCTTAGCTGGGTGATTCTGGCTTGGGGTCTCTTAGGAGGTTGCAGTCATCTGAAAGCTTCGCTGGTCTGAGGATCTAACTCCAAGATGGCACATTCACATGGCTTTTGGCAGGGGGCCTCAGTTCTTCATCATGTGAACTTCTCTCTCAGGTTACTTGAGTGTCCTCATGACATGACACCTGGTTTCCTCCAGACTAAGCGATCCAGGAAAGATTGGTGTCTTTCATGATGACCTAGCTTGGAAGTCATGCTCTGTCATTTCTGCAACATCCTATTGGCTACAAATGCCTGTTCTATGCAACGTGGGAGACTATACAAGACTACACAAGGATGTGAATACCAGGGGGCAGAGATATCTGGGGGCCCTCATGGAGGCTGGCTACCGCAGTAATGAAAACTAATTTTTTAAAAATAAGTGTTCTCCTGGAGTACTGAGATTATAAATTCCGTTACAGCCATCATCACCACTTCTACCACCACCAGCCATGCTGACTTTTTTTCCAGTTTTGAGAAATAGTTGTGATATATTGAGACATGGTTGGCATATAACATTATATAATTTTAAGGTGTACAGCATAATGATTTGATATATGTATATATTGTGAAATGATTGCCACACTAAGTTTAGTTAATATCCATCACCCAAGCATGCCTCTTTAGCAGTATGTCAAAGGTCTGCACAATCACTGATTCAGATCGAGATGCAGTTAGGTCTTGGAATAAACCAACTGTCAGTAACATCACTTCAGCCATGAAGAGAAATAGTGCCTATGAGTTTTCACTTCCATTTTTAACAGAGCCAGTGCCCTCTAAATGAGGAACCTTAGGTTTCATTGTGAGTCAGCTTTAATGGATGGTAAGGCCAGGTAAAGTTGGGGTTCAGCAGAATAGTTAATGGATATATTTTCAGTAGATTGAGCTTGGCAAGGGATCAGTTGCTTTAGTCAAGAATTTCTCCCCTGGAAGATTAAGCCTTTGTTTCATGGAGAATAATTACTCCATCTGTTCCTAATCCATACAATGTATAAAAGGCTAGTCTATGAAATGTACCAGGAGTTTCATAACCCTTTAAAAAGGCTTCCCGGGCTTTCCTGGTGGTGCAATTTGGCACTAGAACCTTTCTTGAAAGAAGGATATATTTCTTCCTTATCTTATCTCCCCTTCCCCCTCCTGCCCCGTCTACTGTGTTATTTTAATTTTAATTTTTTAAAAAAAATTATTCAGATCAGATTCAGATCTAAACAGTTGTTTTGTGAGAAAGTCAATACTCTGATTCATTTGGTGTTATTACCATTATTATTATTAATTATTATTCAGGTCACTGAGACCTGCAGTAATAGTACCACAGCATTGTTATGATAATGGTGAATGTTTAAAGAGACAGTGGATATGCTGTGAGCTGGTAAAATTTGATGGCTAGAAAATGTTTTCATCCTGTTTTCACTGTTTTTTAAAAAATGGTTTGTCTAAATATCTGTTGTTCAGTGGTGATTTATTATAAATTCATACTAGCATTTATTGACTGTAAGATATGTGTAAGACTATTCCCAAGGTAGAGTAAGACAGAAACCCTAGTATCTATAACTGTATCTGTATCTGTCATCTATGTAGCTATAGATAGGTAGCTACAGTTATAAACAATTATATATAAAGATGAGTAGAATGAACAAAGTGTGATAAAATCTTATAAAACTCATTGATTATGATAATGAAAATTGTTGTTTGAGTATGGAAGACATTTTTATGGTCTCATAGACGTTTTAAATGGTATTGGTAGTGAAGTTTGCTTTTTTCCTCAGAAAGAACATAACATTAAAACTATTCTTTATTGTTTGAACTTCTTATAGTCTTCATATCCAGAGACTGGTCTTGCAACAACCTCATACTTGTAGAAGAGCATTTCCTACATAATTCTTGTGAGATAGGAAAGGGTCTGGCAGTCAAGTGTGCTTGGGAAATACTGGGGTATTTTTAACAATTTTTTTAAAAAAGCTAAAATGTCTTGTGAATATTCAAAACTAAGGAATAGCACGCAGCATTTTCCAAATGTATTTGTTCTTTCTTAGTGGAATACCCATCAATGCCCCCAAGGAATACCAAAAAGGGCAAAAAATCCCCCCAAATGAAGACATTTAAAAATCTTCCCAAACCTAGAAAAACGTGTCTCAAAGTAGCCCCTAACCAAAGACAAAGTACTCCTGACATTCCGACACAGAAAGGATTTGTCTTATGTTTTCCAAGTTGTTCTTAGTACTTTGTCTATTTTATTTCCTAGTTAATAGTTTTTGAAAGACCAAGGTACATCAGATAAAGTACGAAATAATTATAAAAAGCCAAAATATCAGCATAACTTAACAAGAGTCTAATGCTGAAAAAGGAAGCAGAAAAATTTTTAAATGGACAAAGAACTTTATTTTTGCACAGAATATACCAATAGATATTCATAGTAAGACTGTGCATTAGGACTTCCCTGGTGGCGCAGTGGTTAAGAATCTGCCTGCCAGTGCAGGGGACACGGGTTCGAGCCCTGGTCCGGGAAGATCTCATATGCCGAGGAGCAACTAAGCCCGTGCGCCACAACTACTGAGCCTGCCTGCGCTCTAGAGCCCACGAGACACAACTACTGAAGCCCGCGCGCCTAGAGCCCGTGCTCTGCAACAAGAGAAGCCACCGCAATGAGAAGCCCGTGCACCGCAACGAAAAGCAGCCCCTGCTCGCCGCAACTAGAGAAAGCCCGTGTGCTCCAACAAAGACCAAATGCAGCCAAAAATAAAAATAAATTTATTTTTTATAAAAAAGACTGTGCATTAAGAAGTTAAATTATGTTTATGATCTTTGTATAAGAACACATTTTTGGAAAGGTGTCTGTACAAAATGATTTTAAAACCCTTTAAAATTTGTTTTGCTGGTAAACTTCAGTTATCTGGAAAATTAATTAATACAGATTGTCTCATTCCCCAACACTGCCAGGTTATGCAATGGAGATGTAGCTGTCATGTGGAGGGGAAAACACGATGATCAGGAAACTGGGGCCTCTTAACGACTCTGTTACAGCTGTACAGTCTGGATACAGCTTATTCATTTCTCTGAATCTACATTTTCTCAGGTGTAAGACAGAGATGGCAATGTCGGTTTCACAGGATTATTGTGCAAATAAAATGAGATCAAATATACGAAATCATCTAGCACTCACTTAGAAAACAGAAAACTATAATAAATGTTCTTTAAAAACAGTTTACTATTGTCATTCGAAGTCTAAAAAGGCCCTGAATCACTGAACTTTCCTAAGGCTTTATCTGCTGATGACCCAGCAGGTTTTGAGTTTTTGGTTAACAGGGCCAAACGCTGAAGGATGGTGGTAAGATGAGGTCTGAGAAAGGTAAATGGATTTAATAATTACTGGTGATTTTCAAACGAGCATGTCATGAGTGGTGAGGATAGAGGCTAGATTGAAGAAATGTGAATATCACCAGGAATTCCTTTAAGAATCTGGGTGGAGAAGAAGAAAGGGAAATATGACAGAAGGCTGAAGGACATTAGATGAGGGACTTTTAAATTTTCAGACTGAGAGAAGATGACATCCTTACATTTCTTGAAGTTCAGCAAGAATAAAGAAGACAGTGGGCTTCCCTGGTGGCACAGTGGTTGACAGTCTGCCTGCTAATGCAGGGAACACGGGTTCGAGCCCTTGTCTGGGAGGATCCCACATGCCGTGGAGCAACTGGGTCCGTGAGCCACAACTACTGAGCCTGCGCGTCTGGAGCCTGTGCTCCGCAACAAGAGAGGCCACGATAGTGAGAGGCCTGCGCACCGCGATGAAGAGTGGCCCCTGCTTGCCACAACTAGAGAAAGCCCTCGCACAGAAACGAAGACCCAACACAGCAAAAATAGATAAATTAATTAATAAACTCCTACCCCCAACGTCTTCTTAAAATAAATAAATAAAATTTAAAAAAAAAGAATAAAGAAGACAGTGGAAAGGACACAGATGCAAGAATCAGATCTGTCTCAAGTTCAGGCTTAATTACTAATTTACAATATAACCTTGGGCTTCATCCTCAGCCTCTCCAAGTCCTTGTAACATGGAGATGCTCATACCAGCCTTGTTTTCTGCATGACTTTGGGGCAAAGATCACTTGAAATAAAGCCTGTAAGAACACCTTGAAAATGATAGAGTATGTATCATACAAAATAAGTATAAAACAATCTTTTTGGAAGATGGTCTCACTGTGTCCAAACTGCTTACCTTTATGGCTGGTGCTATGAAAATTTTCTTTGCCCCTTTATGAAGGGTGAGTCTGCCTCTCGGAGAAGTGTTTATTGAGCTGAATTGAATAGATATGGCACTAACGTGGCAAATACACTTTTAGATTAGAAGGCAAATCACTCCTCTCCATCTATAAGCTAAGAGCCCTTCCCGGCTCTCTTTGGACATTCTACTTTGGTTCTTGTTTTCATTGCTTACCAACTGCTGTGAGGCCTGTCAGTTCTGTGCTCTTCAGCTCACACAGTTCAACCATATCTCTCAGCAATTTTCTGACTGAAAAAATTGCCTGCTCCTTGTTTTCACCGAGGTAAGATGGTACCCACTTAAGGCCCATTTACACAAGGAGGAAAAAAGGCTGTTTAGTAACCTAGTGTCAAATATGGCTTTTCAAACCATGTTGTGTTTTGAACACTGTGGTATCAACAGAGTCAAAAGTTAAATTTTTTTGAGTAGAGGGACTGTGAAAGATTGCTGGAGGGTGAGCTTTAAATATAACCCCTTAAATTCTGATTTAGTTTATCCTTCAGCTTTCAAATTTATTTTTGGCACAGTTTGTATTATGTGAGGCGAAGACAAAAAAAGGCATTTTCCAAGAATCATAAATTCTCCAACCAGAATGTAAGCACTTTAAGAAGGAAAAACTCCGCAAAGATTCTACCGGTTTGTTCTCTGATTGAGAGATTCATTCCTCAACCAGGCACCAGGCTAGTCCTGCATTGATAAAGATGAACAGAGCATTATATTGTTCTCAATGAACTCTGGCAAATAGGAAAATAATTGCAGTTCAAAGTGATGAACTGTATGGCAGAGCTGTGAATAAAATCTAGTGGTGGCACAAAGGAGGGTCAGGGAAACCTTGTACGGGAGCAGAGAAGGCCAGTGCGAGGCTTAAATGGCAGCATCTCACACACTGCCTGACAGATTGGAGGCTTTTAACCAGTTGGTAGCTACTGCTACCGCTACCAATATAAGTGGGGGGCCCAGAAGGGCAGTGTGACCAACATGACTTTTTGGGGGGCTTTAATCTTTATTAATTTTTTTTTACAACTTGATTGGGATAAAATTGATGTACAATAAATGGCACATAGCTAGAGACATTTTGACATATTTATGTACCTGTCAAATCGTCACAATTAAGATAATGAACAGGGCTTCCCTGGTGGCGCAGTGATTGAGAGTCCGCCTGCCGATGCAGGGGACACGGGTTCGTGCCCCGGTCCAGGAAGATCCAACATGCCGCGGAGCAGCTGGGCCCGTGAGCCATGGCCGCTGAGCCTGCGCGTCCGGAGCCTGTGCTCCGCAACGGGAGAGGCCACAACAGTGAGAGGCCCGCGTACCGCACAAAAAAAAAAAAGATAATGAACGCACTCAACACCCCAAACATTTCCTGTGTCCCTTCGTAATCCTTCCCTTTTGTTCCTTTCTTCTCCCCTTCCCAAGTAAGCACAGACCTGCTTTCTGTCACCTCAGGTTAGTTTGCATTTTCTAGAATTTCACATACATGGAATCATACAGTATGCAACCACTGTTCATCTGGCTTCTTTCAGTCACCGTAATTATTATGATAGTCATCCATGTTGTTGTGTGTATCAATAATTCCTTTCACTTCTTTCTTTCTCCTTAGTTCCTTTCTCCCTCCTTCCTTCCCTCCTTTCCTCTCTCCCTCTCTCCCTCTCTTTCTCTTTCTCCCTTTCTCCCTTGCTTTTTCTCTCTTTCTTTCTCTGTTTCTTTCTTTTTGCTTTATTGTATGGATATGCCACACTGTTTATCCATTTACCTGTTGATAGACATTTGGGTTGTTTCCAGTTTTTGGCTATTGAACCTAGAGTGGTTGTGAATATTCCTGTACATGCTTTTATAAGGGCATATGCTTTCATCTTTCTTGGGTAAATATCTAGAAGTGACTAGACAAGATCTTGTGGAATGGATAGGCTTAATTTTTTAAGAAGCTGTCAGATTGCTTCCCAAAGCGGCTGCATCATTTTCCATTCCCACTAGCACTGTATGAGAGTTCCAGTTCCTCCATGTCCTTGCCAACACTTGTTATGGTTAGTCTTGTAAAAAAAATTTAGCCCTTCTAATAGATGTGTAGTGGTACCTCACTGGGGTTCTATTTTGCATTTCCTTAATGACTAATGATGTTGAACATCTTTTTATGTGCTCACAGCCATTCACATATCTTCTTTGTTGAAGCGTCTGTTCAAATCTTTTGCCCATTAAAAAAATTAGGTTGTTTTCTTATTATTGCGTTTTAAGAGGTCTTTATGTATTCTGGGTATAAATCTTTTATCAGACGTGATTTGCAAATAGATTTTCCTGGTTCGTGACTTTTCATTGTCTTAATGATGTCTTTCAAAGAGCAGAAGTTTGTAACTTTGACCAAATTGAATTTATCAGTTTGTTCTTTTTCTAAAAGACAGGGGTCCCCAACCCCTGGTCCGCGGCCTGTTAGTAACCAGGCTGCACAGCAGAAGGTGAGCGGCGGGCCAGCGAGTGAAGCTTCATCTGCTGCTCCCCATCACTCGCATTACCGCCTGAACCACCATCCCTCCCCCACCCACTCCCCGTCCATGGAAAAATTACCTTCCACGAAACCAGTCCCTGGTGCCAAAAAGGTTGGGGACCGCTACTTTATCACATATGTATTTTGCAAATATTTTCTCCAACCCTGTGCCTTGTCTTTTCATTCTCTTGACAATGTCTTTTGCAAAGCACACATTTTTTAATTTTAATAAAGTCCAGGTTATTAATTCTTTCCTTCATGGATTATACCTTTAGTATTATATCTAAAACAATCATTGCCAAACTCAAGGTCATCTAAGTTTTCGCCTGTGTTATCTTCTAGGAGTTTTAGAGCTTTGCATTTTACATTTAGATCTATCATCCATTTTGAGTTAATAGTCATGAATTGTGTGAGGTCTGTGACTATATTCATTTTGTACATATGGATATCCAGTTGTTCCAGTACATTTGTTGAAAAGACTGTCTTTCCTCCACTGTATGGCCTTTGCTCCTTTGTTAAAAGTCAGTTGACTATGTTTATGTGGGTCTATTTCTGGACTCTCTATTTTGTTTCAATGATCTATTTGTCTATTATTTTGCCAATACCACAGTGTCTTCATTTCTGTAGCTTTATAGCAAGTCATAAAGTGGGGTAGTGTCAGTCCTCTGATTTTGTTCTTCTCCTTTAATATTGTGTTGGTTATTCTGGGTCTTTTGTCTCTCCACATAAACTTCAAAATCAGTTTGTCAACATCCACAAAATAACTTGCTGGGATTTTGACCAGGATGGCAGTGAATTCATAGATCAAGTTGAGAAAAATTGACATCTTGACATTATTAAGTCTTCTTATCTATAAACATGGACTATCTCTTCATTTACTTAGTTCTTCTTTAATTTCCTTCAGAGTTTTGAAGTTTTCTTTATATAGATTTGTTCATATTTTGTTAGATTTCTACCTCCGTGCTTCATTTTGGTGGATGCTAATGTAAATGATACTGCATTTTAATTTCAAATTCCATTTGTTCATAGCTGGTGTATAGGAAAGTAATTGACTTTTGTATATTAACCTTGCATCTTGCAACCTTGCTATAATTGCTTATTAGTTCCAGGATTTTTTTTGGTCAATTTTTTTGGTTTTCTACATAGATAATCATGTCACCTGTGAACAAAGACAGTTTTATTTCTTCCTTCCCAGACTGTTTTCCTTTTCTTGACTTATTGCATTAGTCAGGACTTCCAGTATGATGTTGAAAAGAAACAGTGAGAGGGGAAAATTCTTGCTTTGTTCTTGATCTTAGTAGGAAAGCTTCTAGGTTCTCACCATTACATATGATGTTAGCTGCAGTTTTTTTGTAGATGTTCTTTAACACGTTGAGGAAGTTACCCCTGTTCATAATCTGAGAGTTTTTATCATAAATGGATGTAGGATTTGTCAAATGCTCTTTCTGCACCTATTGATATGATCCTGTGATTTTTCTTCTTTAGCATGTTGATGTGATGGATTACATTAATTTTCTTTTCTTTGTTTCCCCCAGCTTTATTGAGGTATGATTGGTAAATAAAAATTGTACATATTTAGGTTGTATAAATTTTTAAGAGTGTACAATGTGATGAGTTAATGTACATACACATTTTGAAATGGTTGCTACAATCAAATTAATGAACACATCCATCACCTCACGCAGTTATATTATTACTATTATTATTTTGTGGTGAGAACACTTAAGATCTCACTTGGCAGATTTCAAATATATAATACAGTATTTTTATTTTATTTTTTATTGAAGTATAATTGATTTACAATGTTGTGTTAATTTCAGGTGTACAGCAAAGTATTCAGGTTTATATATATATGTGTGTGTATATATATATAGTTATACATATATATAATATATATATTCTTTTTCAGATTCTTTTCCCTTATAGGTTATTAAAAAATATTGAGTACAGTTCCCTGTGCTATACAGTAGGTCCTTGTTGGTTATCTATTTTATATATAGTGGAGTGTATATATTAATCCCAAACTCTTAATTTATCCCTCCCCACCTTTCCTGTTCAGTAACCATAAGTTTGTTTTCTATGTCTGTGGGTCTATTTCTATGTTGTATATAAGTTCATTTGTATCATTGTTTTTAGATTCCACATATAAGCAATATCATATGATATTTGTCTTTCTCTATCTGGCTTACATCACTTAGTATGATAATTTCTAGGTCCATCCATGTTGCTGCAAATGGCATTATTTCATTCTTTTTATAGCTAAGTAACATTCCATTGTATATACATACCACATCTTCTTTATACATTCATCTGTCGATGGACATTTAGGTTGCTTCCATGTCTTGGCTATTGTAAACGGTGCTGTAGTGAACATTGAGGTGCATGTATCTTTTCAAATTATGATTTTCTCCAGATATATTCCCAAGTATGAAATTGCAGGATCATATGGTAGCTCTAGTCTTAGTTTTTTAAGAAACCTCCAGAGAGGGCAGAGAGCAGAAGCAAGAAGAACTACAATCCTGCAGCCTGTGAAATGAAAATCACATTCACAGAAAGATAGACAAAATGAAAAGGCAGAGGGCTACGTACCAGACGAAGGAACAAGATAAACCCCCATAAAAACAACTAAATGAAATGGAGATAGGGAACCTTCCAGAAAAAGAATTCAGCATAATGATAGTGAAGATGATCCAGGACCTCAGAAAAAGAATGGAGGCAAAGATCGAGAAGATGCAAGAAATGTTTAACAAAGACCTAGAAGAATTAAAGAACAAACACCCAGAAGAATAAAAGAACAAACAAACAAAGATGAACAATACAATAACTGAAATGAAAAATACACTAGAAGGAATCAATAGTAGAATAACTGAGGCAGAAGAATGGATAAGTGACCTGGAAGACAGAATGGTGGAATTCACTGCCACAGAACAGAATAAAGAAAAAAGAATGAAAAGAAATGAAGACAGCTTAAGAGACCTCTGGGACAACATTAAATGCACCAACATTCACATTATAGGGTCCCAGAGGAGAAGAGAGAGAGAAAGGACCTGAGAAAATATTTGGAGAGATTATAGTAGAAACTTCCCTAACATGGGAAAGGAAATATTCACCCAAGTCCAGGAAGCACAGAGAGTACCATACAGGATAAACCCAAGGAGAAACATGCCAAGACACATAGTAATCAAACAGACAAAAATTAAAGGCAAAGAAAAATTATTAAAAGCAACAAGGGAAAACCAACAAATAACATACAAAGGAACTCCCATAAGGTTAACGGCTGATTTCTCAGCAGAAACTCTACAAGCCAGAAGGGAGTGGCACGATATATTTACGATGACAGGGAAGAATCTACAACCAAGATTACTCTACCCAGCAAGGATCTCATTCAGATTAGATGGAGAAATTAAAGCCTTTACAGACAAGGAAAAGCTAAGACAATTCACCACCACCAAACCAGCTCTACAGCAAATGCTAAAGACTTCTCTAAGTGGGAAACACAAGAGAAGAAAAGAACCTACAGAAACAAACGCAACACTATTAAGAAAATGGTAATAGCAACATACATATGATAATTACCTTAAATGTGAATGGATTAAGTGCTTCAACCAAAAGACACAGGTTTGCTGAATGGATACGAAAACAAGACTCATATGCTATCTACAAGATACCCACTTCAGACCTAGGGACACATACAGACTGAAAGTGAGGGGATGGAAAAAGATATTCCATGCAAATGGAAATCAAAAGAAAGCTGGAGTAGCAATACTCCAATCAGATAACATAGACTTTAAAATGAAGAATGTTACAAGATACAAGGAAGGATACTACATAATGATCAAGGGATCAATCCTAGAAGAAGATATAACAATTATAAATATATATACACCCAACATAGGAGCACCGCAATACTTAAGGCAAATGCTAACAGCTATAAAAGATGAAATCGACAGTAACACAATAATAGTGGGGGACTTTAACACCTCACTTACACCAATGGACAGACCATCCAAAATGAAAATAAATAAGGAAATACAAGCTTTAAGTGACACATTAAACAAGATGGACTTAATTGATATTTATAGGACATTCCATCCAAAAACAACAGAATACACTTTCTTCTCAAGTGCTCATAGAACATTCTCCAGGATAGATCATATCTTGGGTCACAAATCAAGCCTTGGTAAATTTAAGAAAATTGAAACTGTATCAAGTATCTTTTCCGACCACAATGCTATGAGACTAGATATCAATTACAGGAAAAAACCTGTAAAAAATACAAATACACAGAGGCTAAACAATATGCTACTAAATAACCAAGAAATCACTGAAGAAGTCAGAGAGGAAATCAAAAAATATTTAGAAATAAATGACAATGAAAACATGATGACCCAAAACCTATGGGATGCAGCAAAAGCAGTTCTAAGAGGAAGTTTAGTGCAATACACTCCTACAACAAGAAACAAGAAACACCTCAAATAAACAACCTAAACTTACACCTAAAGCAATTAGAGAAAGAAGAACAACAACAACAAAAAATCCCAAAGTTAGCAGAAGGAAAGAAATCATAAACACCAGATCAAAAATAAATGAAAAAGAAATGAAGGAAACAATAGCAGAGATCAATAAAATTAAAAGCTGGTTCTTTGAGAAGATAAACAAAATTGATAAACCATAAGTCAGACTCACCAAGAAAAACAAGGAAAAGACTCAAATCAACAGAATCAGAAATGAAAAGGGAGAAGTAACAACTGACACTACAGAAATACAAAGGATCATGAGAGATTACTACAAGGAACTATATGCCAATAAAATGGACAACTTGGAAGAAATGGACAAATTCTTAGAAAAGCACAACCTTCTGAGACTGAACCAGGAAGAAATAGAAAATATAAACAGGCCAATCACAAGCACTTAAATTGAGACTGTGATTAAAAAATCTTCCAACAAACAAAAGCCCAGGACCAGATGGCTTCACAAGAGAATTCTATCACACATTTAGAGAAGAGCTAACACCTATCCTTCTCAAACTCTTCTAAAATATAGCAGATGGAGGAACACTCCCAAACTCATTCTACGAGACCACCATCACCCTGATACCTAAACCATAAAAAGACGTCACAAAGAAAGAAAACTACAGGTCAATATCACTGATGAGCATAGGTGCAAAAATCCTGAACAAAATACTAGCAAACAGAAAAAACAGCACATTTGAGGATCATAAACCATGCTCAAGTGGGGTTTAACCCAGGAATTCAAGGATTCTTCAGTATATGCAAATCAATCAATGTGATACACCATATTAACAAATTGAAGGAGAAAAACCACATGATGATCTCAATAGATGCAGAAAAAGCCTTTGACACATTTCAACAGTCATTTATGATAAAAACTCTGCAGAAAGTAGGCATAGAGGGAACCTACCTCAACATAATAAAGGCCATATATGACAAACCCACTGCCAACCTCATTCTCACTGGTGAAAAACTGAAACCATTTCCTCTAAGATCAGGAACAAGACAAGGATGTCCATTCTCACCACTATTATTCAACATAGTTTTGGAAGTTTTAGCAAGCAGAGAAAAATGAATCCAAATTGGAAGAGAAGAAGTAAAACTGTCACTGTTTGCAGATGGCGTGGTACTATACATAGAGAATCCTAAAGATGCTACCGGAAAACTATTGGAGCTAATCAATGAATTTGGTAAAGTAGCAGGATACAAAATTAATGCACAGAAATCTCTTACATTCCTATACACTAATGATGAAAAATCTGAAAGTGAAATCAAGAAAACACTCCCATTTACCATTGCAACAAAAAGAATGAAATACCTAGGAATAAACCTACCTAAGGAAACAAAAGACCTGTATGCAGAAAAGTATAAGACACTGATGAAAGAAATTAAAGATGATACAAACAGATGCAGAGACAGACTATATTCTTGGATTCAAAGAATCAACATTGCAAAAATGACTATACTACCCAAAGCAATC
Source organism: Delphinapterus leucas (assembly GCF_059928025.1). Taxonomy (NCBI): domain Eukaryota; kingdom Metazoa; phylum Chordata; class Mammalia; order Artiodactyla; family Monodontidae; genus Delphinapterus; species Delphinapterus leucas. Next base: position 14,656,716 of record NC_143129.1, read on the forward strand.
TACAGATTCAATGCAATCCCTACCAAACTACCAATGGCATTTTTCCCCGAAGTAGGACAAAAAGTTTCACAATTTGTATGGAAACACAAAAGACCCCAAATAGCCAAAGCAATCTTGAGAAAGAAAAACAGAGCTGGAGGAATCAGACTCCCTGACTTCAGACTATACTACAAAGCTACAGTAATCAAGACAGTATGGTACTGGCACAAAATCAGAAATATAGATCACTGGAACAGGATAGAAAGCCCAGAGATAAACCCATGCACATATGGTCACCTTATCTTTGATAAAGGAGGCAAAAATATACAATGGAGAAAAGACAGCCCCTTAAATATGTGGTGCTGGGAAAACTGGACAGCTACATGTAAAAGAATGAAATTAGAACACTCCCTAACACCATACACAAAAATAAACTCAAAATAGATTGAAGGGGCTTCCCTGGTGGCACAGTGGTTGGGAATCCACCTGCCAATGCAGGGGACATGGGTTCTATCCCTGCTCTGGGATGATCCCACATGCCGCAGAGCAACTAAGCCCAGGCACCACAGCTACTGAGCCTGTGCTCTAGAGCCCGTGAGCCACAACTACTGGAACCCACACGCCTGGAGCCCGTGCTCTGTAGTGGGAGAGGCCATCACAACGAGAAGCCCATGCACCGCAACGAAGACCCAACGCAGCCAAATATAAACAAATAAATTTAAAATTCAAGACCTTCTACAAGGCGCCAATAATATATTTTTTTAATGGATTAAAGACCTAAATGTAAGACCAGACACTATAAAATTCTTAGAGGAAAACATAGGAAGAACACTCTGACATAAATCACACCACGATCTTTTTTGACCCACCTCCCAGAGTAATGGAAAGGAAAATAAACAAATGGGACCTCATGAAACTTAGAAGCTTTGGCACAGCAAAGGAAGCTAAAATACAAGACAAAAAGACAACCCTCAGAATGGGAGAAAATATTTGCAAACGAATCAATGGACAAAGGATTAATCTCCAAAATATATAAAGAGCTCATGCAGTTCAATATTAAAAAACAAACAACCCAATTAAAAAATGGGCAGAAGACCTAAATAGAGATTTCTCCAAAGAAGACATACAGATGGCCAAGAGGCACATGAAAAGCTGCTCAACATCACTAATTATTAGAGAAATGAAAATCAGAGTTACAATGAGGTATCACCTCACACCAGTCAGAATGGCCATCATCAGAAAATCTACAAACAACAAAGGAGAGGGTGTGGGGAAAAGGGAATACTCTTGCACTGTTGGTGGGAATGTAGATTGATACAGCCACTATGGAGAACAGTATGGAGTTTCCTTAAAAAACTAAAAATAGAACTACCATACGACCCAGCAATCCCACTACTGGGCATATACCCTGAGAAAACCATAATTCAAAAAGAGACTTGTACCCCAGTGTTCACTGTAGCACTATTTACAATAGCCAGGTCATGGAAGCAACCTAAATGCCCATCAACAGACAAATGGATAAAGAAGATGTGATGCGTATATACAATGGAATATTACTCAGCCATAAAAAGGAACGAAATTGGGTCATTTGTAGAGACATGGATGGACCTAGAGACTGTCATACTAAGTGAAGTAAGTCAGAAAGAGAAAAACAAATACCATATATTAATGCATATATATGTGGGATCTAGAAAAATGGTACAGATGAACCAGTTTGCAAGGCAGAAATAGAGACACAGATGTAGAGAACAAACGTTATGGACACCAAGGGGGGAAAGTGGCTGGAGGGGGGGGCGATGGGATGAATTGGGAGATTGGGATTGACATATATACACTAATATATATAAAAAAGAAAACTAATAAGAACCTGCTGCATAAAAAATTTATATTAAATTAAATTGTTTTAAAAAAAGGTATAACCCCAGACTAACCATGAGAAGGACATCAGACAACTACCAGTTGAGACTCACTCTACAAAAAATTTGACCAGTACTCAGCAAACTGTCAAGGTCATCAAGTATAAGAAACATCAGACAAACTGCCACAGCCACGAGAGGCCAAAGAGACATGACTCCCAAAATGTAGTGTGGGGTGCTGGATGGGATCCTGGAACAGGAAAAGGACACTGGGTAAAAACTGAAAAGATGGGAATCAGGTATGAACTTACAATAATGTATCCATATTGATTCACTAATTGTAATAAACATACCATGGTAATGTAAAGTGTCTGGGTGTGGGTATATGAGAACTTTTTGTACTATCGTCACTTTTTTCCTGTAAGTGTAAAGTTTTTAAAAGATAAAGTTTATTTTTAAAAAAAAGAAGAAAAAAAAAAAGAAACCTTCGTACTGCTCTCCATAGTGGTTGCACCAATTTATATTCCCACCAACAGTGTAGGAGGGTTCTTTGGTTCTTTTTTTCTCCACACCCTCTCCAGCATTTATTATTTGTAGAGTTTTTTGATGATGCCCATTCTGACCTGTGTGAGGTGATACCTCATTGTAGTTTCAATAATAATTCAATAATTTCTAATAATTAGCAATGTTGAGCATCTTTTCATGTGCTTTTTGACTGTCTGCGTGTATTCTTTAGAGAAATGTCTATTTAGATCTTCTGCCCAATATAATACACTATTTTTTTTTTTTTTTTTTTTTTGCTGTACGCAGGCCTCTCACTGTTGCGGCCTCTCCCATTGCGGAGCACAGGCTCCAGACGCGCAGGCTCAGCAGCCATGGCTCACGGGCCCAGCTGCTCCGCGGCATGTGGGATCTTCCTGGACCGGGGCACGAACCCATGTCCCCTGCATCGGCAGGCGGACTCTCAACCACTGCGCCACCAGGGAAGCCCTATTATTTTTTTTTAATTAACAGACTTTATTTTTTAAGAGTACTTTCAGATTTACACAGGAATTAAACAGATAATAGAGTTCCCACATCCCCTCTCCCCTCACCCCCAGTTTTCCCTATTAACATCCCACATAGAAAAGGCACATCTGTTACAATCAATGAATGTATCTTGATACACTATCATCAACTATAATCCATATGACTCAAACTTACCTACTTTTCACCTGATGTCTTTTTCCTTTTTTTTTTTTTTTTTGGCCGCTCTGCGTGGCATGTTGGATCTTAGTTCCCAGACCAGGGATTGAACCCGCGTCCTCTGCATTGGAAGAGTGGAGTCTTAACCACTGGACCGCCAGGGAAGTCTCCCTAATGTCCTTTTTCTGTTGCAGGATCTTCTCCAGAAACCCCACACCACATTCAGCAGTCATGTTTCTTCTCGGCTATGACAGTTTCCCAGACCCATCCTGCTTGTTTGTTTGTGTCTGTTTTTTTCTTTAAGATTTATTGAGATAGGACTTATCCTGTTTTCAATGACCTTGACAGTTTCGAGGAGTGCTGGTCAGGCACCTTGGAGGATGTCCCTCCGTTGAAATTCCTCTCATGACTAGACTGGAATTTTAAGTTTTGGGGAGGATGATCACAGGTGTAAAGTGCCAGTCCCATCACATCACAACAAGGGGACATACTATCAGCAGTGAGTTATCACTTTTTTTTTAATACGTCTTTATTGGAGTATAATTGCTTCACAGTACTGTGTTAGTTTCTGCTGCACAACAAAGCGAATCAGCCCTACGCATACACCTGCCCCCGTATCCCCTCCCTCTTGTCACTATGTCGTACATTAGATTTCCAGGACTTATTCAACTTGCATAACTGAAGCTCTGAACCTTTTGAGCAACACCTCCCCATTTCCCTCATCCTCCAACTCCTGGCAATCAGCATTCTTCTCTCTGGTTCTGTGAGTTTGACTTTTTTTTCTTTTTCTATTCCACATATGAGATCACATAGTAATCGTCTTTCTGTATCTAGCTTAGTTCACTTAGTGTAAATGTCCTCTACATCTATCCATGTTGCTGCAAATGGTGAAATTTCCTTCTTTTTATGGTGGAATATTAATATTCTATTTATGTGTGTATCACATTTTAAAATCTATTTATCCTTAGACGAACACCTAGAACACTTAGGGTATTTCCATATCTTAGCTATGAACTATGAGCTATGTTGCAGATGAACATGGGGTGCATATATCTCTTTGAGATACTGATTTTATTTCCTTTGGATATATTCCCAGAAATGGGATTGCTGGATCATATGGTTCTATTTTTAATTTTTCGAGGAGTATCCATACTGCTTTCCATAATGCTTATACAAATTAATGTTCCTTTTAACAGTATACAAGGGTTCTGTTTTCTTTACACAGTTGCAATCCTTGTTATCTCTTGTCTTTTTGATAATACCCATTCTATCAGGTATAAAGTGATATCTCATCATGGTTTTGATTTGCATTTCCCTGATAAGTAGCAATGTTGAGCATCTTTTCATGTACCCATTGTATGTAATCTTTGCAAAAATATGTAATGAGGTCATTTGCCCGTTTTAAAATCAGGTTATTCACTGATTGATTGCTGTTGAGTTGTATGAGTTCCTTATATATTTTAGATATTAAATCCTTATCAAATATATAGTTTTCAAATATTTTCTCGCATTATGTAGGTTGCATTTTATTTAGCTGATTGTTTCCTTTGCTATGTGGAAGTTCTTTAGTTTGATGTAGTCCCACTTCTAGATTTTTGCTTTTTTGTGTGTACTTTTGGTGTCATGTGTATTAATTGATTTTTGAATGTTGAACTGGCTTTGCATGCGTGGCATAAATACCATTTGGTGATGGGGTATTATGACTTTTTTTTCAATTATAATTATCGGTTTCTAGTTGTTGTTAGTATATAGAAATACATTTGATGCTTGTACGTTGATCTTGTATATTGATCCTGTAACCTTGCTAAACTTATCTATTAGTTCTAGTAACTTTTTATAGAATCGATTGTATTTTCTATGTCAATAAATAATGTCAGCATTGGTGAGTATGCGGCTGAAGATTTGAGTGGGACCCTCTGCAATCTTCAGAGCTCTGTTTCTGTGCAGCTCTCTACTTTATGGTACCCTACCCTACAAACCATAGCCTCTTTGGCCTCACAGGCCCCAGATCCGTCTTCTTATTTCAGAGGAAATAGTGGGCTCCATCTGGGTTCCCGCACCCTACAGCATGGCCTGGAAATGTTCTGCAGTAAGGTCATAGGACTTGTTACCTGTCCCTCAGGGACCACTGTCCTGTCCTTCACTGCTTGATGTCCATTGTGTTAAAAACCATAGTGTCATATGTTTTGTCTATTTTTTGACTTGTTTTCTTTTGGGGGTAGGGGGAAGGGCAACATGAATCTGGTTTCTGCTACTCCATCTTGTCCAGAAGCTAAAACTTTCAGGTATCTTTCCATATAAGTATATATTAATGTATCTCATTTTTTTTATGAAAGGAAGCACTATATTTTGTATTTATCTGCCAATAATTTATTTAACTATTCTCCTATTGAAAGGTATTCAGGTTGTTTCATTTTTTTTTAGAAGTGAGTTATAATGCATGTATTATCTTTTCTTTTAAAGGTATATTTTATTTATTTTTTAAAATTTTTATTTATTTATTCATTTTTGGCTGCGATGGGTCTTCGTTGCTGCACACGGGCTTTCTCTAGTTGCAGCGAGCGGGGGCTACTCTTTGATGCAGAGCATGGGCTTCTCACTGCGGTGGCTTCTCTTGTGGAAAAGCACAGGCTCTAGGCACGCGGGCTTCAGTAGTTGTGGCACACAGGCTCAGCAGTTGTGTCTCGCAGGCTCTAGAGCGCAGACTCCATAGTGTGGCACACAGGCTTCATTGCTCCACAGCATGTGGGATCTTCCCAGACCAGGGCTCGAACCTGTGTCCCCTGTATTGGCAGGCGGATTCTTCTTCTTCTTCTTCTTTTTTTTTAACATCTTTATTGGAGTATAATTGCTTTACAATGGTATGTTAGTTTCTGCTGTATAACAAAGTGAATCAGCTATACATCTATATACATCCCCATATCTCTTCTGTCTTGCATCTTTCTCACTCCCACACTTCCTATCCCACCCCTCTAGGTGTTCACAAAGCACCAAGATGATCTCTCTGTGCTATGCAGCTGCTTCCCGCTAGCTATCGATTTTACATTTGGTAGTGTATATATGTCCATGCCACTCTCTCACTTTGTCCCATCTTACCCTTCCCCCTCCCCGTGTCCTCAACTCCATTCTCTACATCTGCGTCTTTATTCCCGTCCTGCCCCTACGTGCTTCATAACGATTTTTTTTTTTAGATTCCATATATATGTGTTAGCATACAGTATTTGTTTTTCTCTTTCTGACTTACTTCACTCTGTATGACAGACTGTAAGTCCATCCACCTCACTACAAATAACTCAATTTCATTTCTTTTTATGGCTGAGTAATATTCCATTGTATATATGTGCCACATCTTCTTTATCCATTCATCTGTCGATGGACACTTAGGTTGCTTCCATGTCCTGGCTGTTGTAAATAGAGCTGCAATGAATATTGTGGTACATGACTCTTTTTTAAAGGATTCTTTTTTTTTTTTTTTTTTTTGTGGTACGCGGGCCTCTCACTGTTGTGGCCTCTCCCATTGCGGAGCACAGGCTCTGGACGCACAGGCTCAGCAGCCATGGCTCACGGGCCCAGCCGCTCCACGGCATGTGGGATCTTCCCGGACCGGGGCACGAACCCGTGTCCCCTGCATTGGCAGGCGGACTCTCAACCACTGCGCCACCAGGGAAGCCCCATGACTCTTTTTGAATTATGGTTTTCTCAGGGTATATGCCCAGTAGTGGGATTGCTGGGTCGTATGGTAGTTCTATTTTTAGTTTTTTAAGGAACCTCCATACTGTTTTCTATAGTGGCTGTATCAATTTACATTCCCACCAGCAGTGCAAGGGGGTTCCCTTTTCTCCACACCCTCTCCAGCTTTTATGGTTTCTAGATTTTTTGATGATGGCCATTCTGACTGGTA